>NW_010358716.1:0-4579 GCF_000414095.1 Morus notabilis | reverse complement strand
ATATATATATATATATATCTCAAACTATACCTCTAATAACACCTTAGACTTTATTAGTCCCTAAATTTTGTCCTTTGAATTATTTGTCTTACAATTATATATGCATTAAACCTCACATATAACCCTAATGTGACCGATATCCATCCAAAATTTAGATAAAAGTTGAAAAAGGAGATATTTTTTCCCATGCACAAAAGTTCAGGGACTGGATATTGCAATAAAAATAATTACGGGTTAATTATGAGTGTTACAAAATGTATAATCCGAAAGGCACAAGTGAAATTGACTCTTGATGAATTTTATTTGGAAGTTTTTAAGAAGACGTTTGAAAATTATTATTATAAGGAACATTTTATCTTTTAGGACCAAACTAGCTAAAGATAAAATGTTGTTTTCCTAAAAAGATCTCTGATCAGAAAACATTTCAAGGAAAAGGAAAACAAAGAAATGAAATAAAATAGAAACTATATTTATAAATAAATAAATAAATATATATATATATATATATATGAAAATCTTTCAATGGATTGGACCCAGCAGCCAACTTGTACTATGAGAAGGATGGACCTCTAAGAGAACAAAGACATGTTATATCATATCCAATAACGTGATAATAATTAATAACGTAGAGATAGCCGGGAGACATTTAAAGTGTTGAAACACGCATTGGGGACCTCTCTATGAGCTGGAAAAAGTTGTTTAAAAAGTGTACCAAAACAAATATATATGATAAATACACTACTATTTTCTTCAATTTTTGGGGCATTGAGAATTTCCTTTTCTGATAAAAAGTGCAAGAAATTAGATTAAAAAGAAAAAAGAAAACTAATCTATATATCAGATAGTATTAGATATATGCTTACAATAATAATATACACAAGATATACAGTCCATAAGACATGAGTTAACTTAACCACACATTTTTAAGGGAATAATTAACTTAGTCACTTTCGGATAATAAGAAAAAAAAAATAGTAAATTTGGAATGTATTGTACTTCTAAACGAGCAAATTGGATAATTTATTAATGAGGAAAGCTTTTTGATGCTTTTTGATTCTATATTGTGTCAATAAATTTGACGAAATAGAATGTGCTCTATTGGTCTCAAAATAATAATTAGGGAATAGAAATTTGCAGGATACATTTGTATATAATCTATTTATAATATTTTTATTTTTGGTCACAAGTTGTTTGATTATATCTTTTCCAACGAGACAAAGTTCACCTATATATAAGAGGACTTAGAGGACATAGAGGAGGAATCACAAAAGCTTCCCCTCAAAAAATTAAGAATTACAAAAACTAAATGAAAGTTTTAAAATGTAATTTATTCATTCTTTTGTTTTTATATATCCGGTAGGGACAGTGAAAAAGCTATTAGATTTTGTTCCCTAGATAATTATCAATAAAAGGAGCAGCAAAAATCTTGGCCTTTTTTCTTTATCCTTTTGTATTGGATCGAGAGGAATATATGTATGCCTTTTAATTAGCATAATCTAAGTCCTTTTTAATTTTTTTATTTTCTTTAATATGTTAATATATCGATATGTCAAATTTTTTAATTATTAAATTTATATAAAATTACGTAAAAATAAAAAATATATAAATTTAATAATTAAAAAATTTTAATCTACTCGTACCAATAACATATATTTTTTTTTAATAAAAAAGGGCAAAATCTAAAGCCTTTTCGACACTACCCAAAATTAACAATCATGGCATCTTTCAAGACACTTTATCATAGCAGGGAATTCCACTTTCAACGATCGACTTGATTCTCTATTATTCGATTTGGACTTGGAAATCAATTAAAATCAAACAGTCATCAAGACTACCTAATTAGTGCTGTAACAATCATTAAGATACAGTCTATTAGTGATGATAATAGTAATTATGAAAACCACTCTACTTGGAATTTGAAAATTAAAAAGAAGGATTTAGCAAGGCACTAAACTCAAGACTTTTTTTTTTTTGAAAAAAATAAAATAAAAGAGTGTCGGTTGTCAATTAACAAGACAAAGATTCCCAAAAACGTACGCTAAACTTTTATTTCTTCAACTTTACATATGTTTCTTATTTTTGAATTCATCAATGGTACTTATTTGGGGTTTATTACGATGGGATTATGAGTTCACTATTTTCTGTGTCAATGAATTCTTTGATAGTACTATATGTAATTAAGATAAAATGAAGTGTTAATGACTTCTGTAATAGTATATGTAATTTAAGATGTAATTTTCTTAATTATATATCGTTTTCATTTTATATACAATCTCTGCAAGCGTTTTTATCTTATCATCAAACTAAACACAAATTTCAGTATTTATAAAATAACATGGATTTTATTACAGCACTACTATTGGTAGTTAGGCATTTTATTTATTCGATTTATCAGGCTTTATTATAAATGTGCGCACTACAGAAAGTTGCATGTGCATGTGAAAACGACAAATGTACGTTAAATCAAAGATATTATTACACCCATTACGACAAATGAAATTTAAATAGAAACTATATCATTAATTAGCACTTTATTCTCACAGATTCTCCGTCTTAAACCAAATCTGATCAGGTAATTTCATTTACTCCAAACTAAACAAATCTCTCTCATCACTCCTCACTTTCTCTATAAACAAACATTCATCTCTCCCATCTTCAAAACCCTCCATATTCTCTCTCTCTCTCTCTCTCTCTCTCTCTACAGACATTCATATTCATAAAAAGTTTCACTATATTGGAGACACAAACACCAGAAACAGATGTTGTTCAAGATGGAAAGAAGAGTGGTATACTTGGAAACAATGCTACTAACTTTCATTGCCGTTATCTCAGCCGTTAGTTGCTGCTCGCCGTCGGACCGGGCAGCCTTGTTGGCCTTCAAAGCCGGCCTAAACGAACCCTACTTGGGCATCTTCGACTCGTGGACGGGCACCGACTGTTGTGCGAATTGGCACAGTGTTAGCTGCGACCCGGAGACCGGCCGGGTTGCTGACATCAGCCTCCGGGGAGAGTCTGAGGACCCGATACTAACCAAATCGGGCAGAACCGGTTACATGACCGGTACGATCTCCCCGGAGATTTGCAAGCTCGACCGCCTTACCAATTTCATCCTCGCTGACTGGAAGGGAATCTCTGGCGAGATTCCGAGTTGCCTAACCTCTCTCTCCTCTCTCCACGTCCTCGACCTAATCGGGAACCGGCTCACGGGCAAGATCCCGACGGACATCGGGTCTCTGACTCGCCTCACAGTTCTCAACCTCGCAGACAATGCCCTAACCGGGAAAATCCCAGAGAGCATTGTCAGTATCAAGGGACTCAAGCACATTGACCTCAGCAACAACCAACTGACCGGAGAAATCCCGGTTCAATTCGGTCAGCTCAAGATGCTGAGCCGGGCCTTACTGAACCGGAACCGGTTGACCGGGCCCATCCCAAAGTCTATCACAAGCATGGACCGGTTAGCCGACCTCGACCTATCCATGAACCAGATATCGGATTGGATCCCGGATCAAATCGGAAAAATGCGGGTTCTCTCAACCCTAAACTTGGACAGCAACCTCATAACGGGTAAAATACCTCCGACCCTATTGAGCTCGGGTATGGGAATTCTCAACTTAAGCAGAAACGCATTGGAGGGAAACATACCGAATGTTTTTGGGCCACATTCCTACTTCATGGCATTGGATTTGTCGTTTAACAACTTGAAGGGTCCAATTCCGGGTTCATTGTCGTCGGCGAAGTATATAGGACACTTGGACATGAGCCACAACCATCTTTGTGGGGCCATCCCAGTCGGATCACCGTTCGATCACTTGGAAGCGTCGTCGTTTGCAAACAATGACTGCCTCTGTGGGAACCCTCTCAGGACCTGTTGATTATGATCATGATCATGATGAGCATTATGAGTATGTATGTATTATTATTTCTATTATTAATCAATTGCAATATATATGTTTTTTAAAGTGTATTTCTTTAATTTAAGTGGGTTTTTTTTTTTTTTTTGTAATTTGGTTTGAGAAAAGTGGAAAATAATATTGACAGGTTTATGCACGTGATCAAGATCAACAGAGCAGCATAAACTTGAGAAAAAGGATAAATTAATTGTTATAAGATAATTGGTGATCAGAAAATATGGTGATCGTCTGATCGATCTGATTATTTCTATATTATTTGCGTGGGAAATTGGAATCTTTTTTTTCTTCTTTTTCTTTTCTTTATGCTAATATAAGTTAAATATATTGGTAATCGGTAATATTATTTCCATTTCTCTCTTTCTCTCTCTTCTAAGCACTGTTTAGCTTTACAACCCCTTAGATCGAAAAGAGTATTACTGGGGTCTTTAAGAATTGGATTTTACTTTCCATGCTTTGGTTTTTAATGTTGTTTAATGATCATGAGAAAGATTGATTAAAAATAACATATATAAATAATATATCTTTTGCTGAATTGTTAGAAGACGGTTGCCCGTAATTTCAAGTAAAAAAAAAAAAATGTAAGCTTAGAAAAACAAAGATCTTAATTAACTCAAGTTTAATCCCATACATCAGCAGATCTTCAACAGAGACTGTTTTAAAAAAAA
>NW_010358715.1:0-486 GCF_000414095.1 Morus notabilis | reverse complement strand
CCCATCAACCGATAGATCTAATCTCTATTCGCGCTCTACAACCGCCACGAGAACGTCGACATTTTTGGTGTCGTAACGGGGCCCATCATCTATCGAAGCTAAGCTCTCTTCATGCTCTACAACTACCACGAGAACGGGGACAACCTTTGGTGTCGTAACGGGGCCGGCCCTTCAGATGTTACATCGAAGCTCTCTTCGCGCCCTCCCTCCGCCACTCGAATCGTGACAACGTTTGGTGTTGAAATGAGGCCCATCAACCGTTAGATCGAAGCTCTCTTCGCGCTCTACAACCGCCCCGGGAAGGGCGACAAATTTTGGTGTCGTAACGGGGACCATCAACCGTTAGATCGAAGCTCTCTTCGTGATCTACAACTGGCACGGGAACGGCGACAACTTTTTCTGTCATAACGGGTCCCATAATCCGTCAGATCAAAGTACTCTTCCCCCTCTACAACCGCCCTGAATTTAGCGACAACTTTTTGTGTC
>NW_010358714.1:0-612 GCF_000414095.1 Morus notabilis | reverse complement strand
GGTACGGCCCCGGGGCCGGACGGCCCCGGTATGGCCCCGGGGCGGCCCCGGTACGGACCCGTGGTGGCCACTGTGTACGACGTCTCTCCTGCGCGCGAATCAAGTTGCAACATGTGTCCCACTCTTCAAAAATATGATGTTTTTCTCCCTCGATTGAGCATCCGATTTGTATATTCTTAGCATATTCAAACTCTATAAATAGGATCATTATCTAAGTGATAAAAGGATGATTTTTTAGAATCTAAATTCTCACACATTTTCTTTTATTTTCTTGTTCTTATTCTCATACTTTCTTTTTAGAATTTTATGAGAATTATGTGCAAGCTAGGCTAGAGTATTTAGGTGAGGCTAGAGATGATCTTATATGTGTAGTGAACTTATTTGGATTTTTGATTCTCCAATGGTTTGTAAGTTTTATACATTTGAGTAAATAATTTTCTTTTATCATATTTCTTCTTCTTATCAATATATTTTATTGTCAACTCTCATAGAAATCTAGTCAAGCTCTTTTTATGTGATTGTTGCATTATATGATATATTGATCGGTATTATTTTATGAGTTATCTTTTACTGCATTATTGCCAACGGTATATTGTCGCTCTTGGATTTCTC
>NW_010358713.1:0-2840 GCF_000414095.1 Morus notabilis | reverse complement strand
AAAATATTTTTTTTACGTAAAGTTTTTTTTTTACGACTGGTATAAAAAATTTTTGCTATATAAATAAAGATTTTTTACTACATAAATTATTTTTTATCTATTATAAACGAATTCATTTACCACATAAACTATTATTTACTTCAAATAATTTTAAATCTATCATTTACTTAATTTAGCTTCAAAACTGTATTCTTTACTGCAATTTCCCATGGAAATATTTGAGGTGGACGAATGCACTATAGGACCCGTGGGGCCAGTGCCCCGACTTTTTTTAAATTTGCACTTCTATATAGTATTTTTTTTTTCTTTTTTAATTTTCCCCCACTCAGTTTTCTTTTCACACTAATCCATGGTTACAATCTCTTTTTGTGAATTCTCCTCTTTTTTATATATTCATATTTTCTCGCTTAGTTTTTTTGTTTAGAAAGCTTTTAGGTATCTGTTCTTCAAAATTTGTCATAAACAACTAGTAGTTATGCAAAGTTATACTTATTGATTAAATGTTATACATATTACTACGATTAAGTACAATTAGAAGAAAAAAATTATATTGATGGATTTATGAAAATTGATTAATGTTTTTACATAATGTCGTTTATGTAGTATTTAACTCAAAATATCATTTTTTTAACCAGAGAAACAAATGGATTTATTAAAATTCATTAGTATATTTATTAGCGTTTATGCCTTAGGAATAAATGTAACAATGTTTTTGGAGACATTTTAACTATTAATAAAGATTTATTTATTTCATATATCCATGTATTATCCTTTTTATATTCATATTAGTTGAGTGTATGATAAGCAAACTGAAAGTCTGAGACTGTTATTCTAAATCTTTAGGTCGTGCATGTAAGAGAAGAACATGCGGAAGACATGAATCTAAAGATGATGGTCTAAATCATATGATCCACAATTGAGGGAATAAAGTTGGGCGCTTTATTCATGTTAAGATTGTTATGTTGTCTACTTCCTAACGGAGACGACTTGTCTTGATCGTTGGAGGTGGGTCTCCATAGGTAGAGACATTGATATAGTTTCTAGTGGTGAAATCTATATTGGGTTGGACTAAAGTTGAATTATTTTAAATATTAATTTCGTTTGTATAAAACAATTCACTTTTGATGAATTATATGTGGTCATCTTAATCCTGAGATGGATAATGAACCCGTATGCTTGACTTGTATCCTTTGATGTACCAAAGGGGGACATCATGATATTATATAAAGGTATGCTTACCAGTACATTAAGGGTATGACTCATCTATGTGTAGATTCATTATTTATAGATAATGAAATCCATAGCTCCTATAAGGAGTCGATGATATCCTCTAATCTGTGGATTGAAAAATACGAGCGCTCGGCCATTAGACTACTCTATATTATCTAAAGGTTTATTATTTGTAATGGTACGAATAGTAATTTTCCGATGGAGTGGTAATGGAACATAAGATAAATGTAATTGGGAAGGTAAAACGGAACATGACCTCAAGTCGATTATGGATATCATATGGGGATGATACACTAATATATTGAGTCATGGATGAGAGCTATTCAGAGTTTTGTAAATGTGTTATATAAATCGAGAGTGCAGCTCTAAGCAATTAGTGGAATAGCACTAGAGCTTTATAATCATGAGACTGACTTATTGGTTTACAAGAAGCGTTATGATTATAGGAGCTTGATTTATATATGTCTATCGGGTCCCTTTGCTAGCTCACACAATTTTCTGTAACGATACGGCATATTTCCTACATATTGGTAACTTGTGTTATTTTCGTAAAAGGGGTTGAAAGTAAATATAAAATTGGTTGAATTAATATTTGTGAATGTTTAATTCATGAGTAATTTATCGGGTGAATTAATTCTAGATAAATTGGTTGAATTAATGTTTCAGGTTGTTTAATTCATGAGAAATTTATCGAGAAGATTAATTGTTAAATTAATTCTAGATAAATTGGTTGAATTATTATTTTGAGAGTTGTTTAATGTGGGAAGACTATTATATGACTGTTTTGATCAAGTAACTTTCCTATTAGATTACTTGAATCAAAACTGAGGCTCTGTGTAAGTTTCTCGTGTTGAAAAACTAGGAACACAAGTTTTCCTAGTTCAGACAGGTCGACCGATTCATGAAGGATAGGTCGACCGGTGAGTTATAACTTCTCTGTCACCGGTCGACTGATTGTAACGCGTAGCGTATGCTAGCGTGGCGAAACTGACTCTGTAAGCGAGATAAACTGTGAGAAACCTAATTGTTACGGATATATTGTTGGGAATAGTGTCCTAGAAGCATGAGATGTAATAGGATATTTATTATTTAATTAATAAAAGAGTTTATTCATCATTCTATGTGCATATATTTATGAATATTTTATGAAAATCAAATGAAAATTCCGTGATTGTTTATGTAACCTTAAACATAGTATATAAGTGTTACATACGAGAGGATAGTGTTTAAGGATAATAATCAAAAACATTGTTCATGATGAATTTAATTAAAGTTCGGAATCTTTAATTAAAATATTATTAATACATGCCATTCCCATTTAGAATGGAACGGTGTTATCCGCACTGTTAATATGGCGAGATATTGAATGAGTGTATTTCGCATAATAAGATTATGTGGCACAAGGACACAGACACAATATGAATTTCTAATAATTTCCGTAAAGCATAGAAATTCTAATTGGGTCTACCGATGGTCATATATAGGATGATCTTAATCCTGAGTTCTTAACAAATTCCTATTTATGGATTTATGTCTTTTGATTTACTCGGTGCGGATTCCAAGACCCTGAATCCTATTCTTTGTATTTTGGAGACATAATGAAATAGGTA
>NW_010358712.1:371578-374203 GCF_000414095.1 Morus notabilis | reverse complement strand
TGACCCCCCCCCCCCCCCCCCCGAAGCCGTGAACACATTTCGCATATGTCTTTGGAGGTTGATTGATTTGAAAGAGAAGGTGTTGCAACTAGAGATAAAGCTTCTCAAATTCTAGCGTTGAAATTTTACTGAAATTTCTCGACATTTTGTCCAAATCATACTACATATGCTTAACAATATCGATATTTACCGATATTCTTAATATTTTTCAATATTTTGTTGAAACCGATTTTTTAGTGGAAAAAAATTTGAAATTTCAATATCTACTTCAGTGAAAATTTCATCTTTGGTTCTTGAAATGAGAAAGTCACGTGCCAAGATTAGTTTCTCAATTAAATAAATAAATAGAAAAAATTAAATATGGGAATACGTATTTTCCATGTTAAGGTCAAATTTCGTTGTTCATTTCTCATCATACATGTGTCCTCATACATCTCAAAGAATGAGGGTCTGTTACCTGTCAGGGTTCGGCCACCTGAATAACAATTTGAGTCGCAGAGATGCCACGTCAGCATTCTGAGATTGTGGATTGATTTCATCATTAAATCAACACCAAACCATGTGATCTTGCCCAGAAAGCAAAAAGGAAAGTGAATTACATCTAAACTTGCTCCCTAAGTCACAAAGAACGACTCTTCAATCAAAAGTCAAGGGGGGGAAACTTCCTATAAATCATTTTTTCAGCAATCAAGGCCCTCCCATTTTTACAGCCCTTGCACGACCACCGAGGGGATACACGCATATAGACACAGACCATCTCCTTTTTTTGCATTTTTCTAGAAGGTTTTCAACAATTTTTTAGACATTCTTCTGTATTTTTCACGTATTCTCCTGACGTTTACGGAAAACTTCATTATATTCATCTTCTATAATTATAGTGGAATAATCGAAGACTTTACGGTGGACTGGTTTTGTGTTATCAGGAGAACTATTATAAATTTGTGTGTCCTGTTTTCTTTATTGTTCTTATCTATTTATTTTCTCTGCAATCACGATACTAGCGCTCTAATTATCCGAATTCAGCCATTCATCTCCTAACAAATTTAATTGTAGATTTCACCCTCTAAATTTCAAAATTAATCCTTATGTGAGTAAATAGTAGAAAGCGTCAAATATGTGTAGCTCAAATCTCGTTCTAAAACGTTTTGCTTTCGGCCCCTACATTGCTACTATGTTTACCTCGACTTTAGTTCCAACCCAATCCCAGCCTCAATCTCCAGTTTCGAAACTAACAAATTTTCAAATCAAGGAAAAGATTAGCATAAAAAATTTGAAAAAAAGAAATTCAAGAAATTCTCCAGCGTCAAATATGGCTCGTACATTTTAAGAAATTAATAAAATGATGATATAGCACTACTTATACTTTAATAAACGCTTTAAAAAAGTATTGATTTTAAGTCAACTTATTTCCTAAATTATTATTTTTGTGTCAACTTGCCTCTCTCTATTAATGAAACAACATTACTTCCGGGAGTGTTTTTATAACCACTTTTCATACTTCGAGAGGTAAAATAATAGGCTCGTTGCAAACCTTCAGAGATGAATTTGAAGCAAAATAAAAGGAGAAAAGCATCGCCCTTCAAGCTGAAGTTCGGAGTCCCATTGAAGATAATATGTCAAATGACAAGGAAGATTTGATCGAATCTCTTGCTTTGCTGACCAAGAATTTTAACAAATGAGAGAAGAAACAATAAGATAAGAGAAACGGATTCCTTTACTCATTAAGTTGAAAAAGAATTTCTTGATGTGGTAAGATCTCTCATTCGCGGGACAGAAAGGGGCAAGGTATAAGGGATAGTTACATTTGAGCCCTTTCTTGAATTTAAGTATATATGCAAAATTCAGTGAAGTTAAGGATATATGCAACGTTCAGAAGCAAAAAAAAAAATATATATGTAACAAAGTTGGTAAAACCCCTATTTTGTGTCATTTTTATATTGTAAGGAGCAAAGTGAGATATATTTGCAAAATAACTGAAAAATGGAAATGGCAGGGAGTGATGACAAGATTGCAAATGAAGTCGACTTTGAACGGCACAGGCCACTCTTCGACGCTGTCAGACATGGTAATTGGGAGACGGCTAAGACGTATCTTGACCAACATCCTGATGCAGTGAGAGCGAGAATCGTTGTTTCGGGCAATACTCTACTTCACGTCGCAGTGAGTGCTGGACATTTGCACATTGTGAAGGAGTTGGTGCAATTATTGACTGAAGAAGACCTACTGATGCGACAGAAGGATGGTTTGACAGTTCTTACAGCTGCCATATTTATCGGAAACATTTCCATCGCTAAATGCTTGATTAGAAAGAACAAGAAACTAGTTCGCATTTTTCCTACTTATCTTGACATTCCAATCAGCGTTGCTGTCACCTTAGGCTTTCAAGAAATGGCGCGTTATCTTTATTCTGAAACACCAGAAGAAGATCTAACGTTGCCAGAGAATGGCAAGATAATCTCTTCCCTCATTTCCGAAAGTATATACCGAAAACAATTTGGTAAGTGTTCAACGAATAAACAAATATTGTTGGATAGTCTGTGGTTTTTTTGAGAAAACGTTAGAGTATGCTCACTCATATAACCGTACAGTACCAGGGTTTTGAAACGAAATTTATTTCTCTTTCCC
>NW_010358712.1:313260-371560 GCF_000414095.1 Morus notabilis | reverse complement strand
CCCTTTTCTCTCCTTTGTTTTTTTTTATCATATTTTATTTTCTTCTATAATGAGGTTTTGTAAAATCTGTGAACTCTTATATATATATGATAAGGATACGTGTAACTAACTATAATTTAAAATCTAGGATTATATTCTAAGTTTGTTGTATTTCCTAGTTTGTAGGAGATTAATTTGGTACGTTAGATTCTTTGACTGAGTGTATATATATTCATTACCATTCAATGAAAAAGGCTAAGCCATAATTTCATTAATCTATCAAGTTCTTTAATATATATATATATATATATATATATATTCGTATTGAAATACTATAACACTACAGATATCCCCATCCATTTGTTCGGGCGTTGCCCAGGTCTGGCAATTACTGTGGATAATTATAACAGACTCCCCGTGCAGTCTTTAGCATGTTCTGCAACCAAATCCGTCTTCGCTACTAGAAGCCAGTTAAGATTTTGGCAACGATGGGTAGATGATGGTGAGTATCCACTTGTTTCTCTTAATTAACATTTTATATGTATGTATTAGTTTTTTAACAATCTTCTTTAATTTCTTGTTAACAAACTTCCTTTCTCTAGCTATTGCAAAAATTGACTGCAGGAAATCATGACCTTTGAACATTTGAACACCTGACACCTCTTTCTCTCTCTCCCTTCTCATATTCTCTCTCTTCGAATAGCACCCGCATATCATCCCCCCACCCCCTTCTCTCTAACCAGAACAATCGCAAATCGCAAAAGGTGCCCAAAAACCATACATAAATCACAAAAATTCACAAAATTACGAACTTTTTCAATGCCAAAAACCATGGCACAGAATATGAAACTTTTGGAAAAATGTTTCAACACTGAAACAAAACACAAATTTCCTACAGCCACCGCCGTCGGAGAAGAACGGTAAAGCTCACGAACGGCCGAACTTGACTGCGATGGCCGCCGTTAGGTTTCTCATCGCAAGGCTAAGCCAGTAAGACCGTCGTGATGGCGATATCTTGGCTTGCAAAGATCAACGATCTTAGCTGAAGAAATCTGCAGGACATCGTCGGTTTGAGAGAGAGTGGATCGTTGGAGAAGGAGAGAGGAGAGAGAGCCGGCGGGAGGGAGGGGACGCACGGAAGAGAGAGAAAGGAGAGAGAATTGAAATGTAACAAAACACTCGTTACCGACATATATATAAGTACTAGTAGTTGAAGTAATTATATATATATATATATATATTTTTTTTTTCGACATTGCTGTTGGGACATTTGCGGACCTAAAAAAATTAGAACGCTATAAAAAATTTCGTTTTGTTAATTGAGAAAATGGAGGAAAGTTACTCTAAAAAAGAATATATAACTAATAATTTACTAAAAAAGAAAACAATAAATGATTAACTATTTCAAATTTTATAAAGTCCTAAATGGAGCTGTCTCATGAGATTCTAATCCTTAAAGAAATCAAATAATTATAGGGGTCCAATGAAAGAAATTAACAATAACAATAGTACTATCTTTTACCTTAAATCAAATTAGAAATCAAATCAAATTAAATCTTAGCAACCTTATAACTAATTACCGTGAATCTCTCTATTTAAGAGTTTATAAAGACGCCAACCAAAAAAAATAAAATAAAATAAAAAACAATAAGAGTAATGACTGGTACAGAAAATCTCCATCCCTTAGAAAATCACAAATACGTCACCATAAAGAACACTACAGATTATTTAGTCCACCGAAATCTTCGCCATTCTTGCTCTGCTTTTGTGTTCCGTGTTGTTCACAGAATCCGCTCAGAAATTAGTACTACTCCGACGGAACACGCCGTCAGATGGTACTACACTCGCGACGAAATTCATCAGCCATTCGGCAGATTATTGAAGTCCGTCGGCGAATGCGAGGCGGCGGTGGCAAGAATGTTGTCGGACATACGGATCCCATTTGCCTTTAACCGTCGGAATCGTAATTGTCTGCATTGGAAGGAGCTTGAAATTTTCGAATCATCGGCAGAAGTTATAGATCGACATGATCTAGAACCTTGCGCGGCCTCAACGACGTCGTTATGAGGATATCGGAAGCCGCTGCTCGTGTTGCGGCGGCGGCGGCGGGAGATAGGCAGGCTGAGACGGTAATTAGGATTGAGAAGCACACAATAGTACGTGGTATGACTAATGATAATGATAATGATCAAAATTGTAATCATAATAATGGTTGAGATCATAATTCAGAGTTTGACTTGGCGGCGGCGGAGACGGGGGAGCAGTCTGAATCGGTGCAGTCGGCTGTTGAAGAATTGGAGAGGTTGATATACGAGGGAGGTAGTACTGATCATGATGATCATCATAATCATGATGATGAGTCAAAGTTAATGACGTGTGTGATTTGCACGGAAGAAGTGATGATTGGGTCCCAACTCATACGCATGCCTTGCTCTCATCAGTTTCATGAAGATTGCATTCTGCAGTGGCTAAACAAGGCAAATTCATGTCCTCTTTGTCGTTTCAGACCTTCCACTAATAATTGTTTGGTGTCGTCTTTGTTAATTCCAGATTAGCTTTGTTATTATTGTTTATGAATTGGATTTCATGATTAATTTTTTTCCCCCGCTAATTAAAGGGAGACATGCATTTAGATGAACTTTCTATGCAAATCCAGTTCAAATATCTCGTTTCGTTTTTTTAATCACATTAGTTATCTTCTTTTTTATAATTAAAAACCAAAGAACGTGCTTAAAACAATTATTTGACTGTTTTCTTTTTTTTTTCTTTTTTTAATAAATAACTATTTGTTTGTTGGCAGCGTTTAGAGGGGGAGAAAAGTTTATTACTGTCAATTTGTGTTGGATTTTTAGGCGCTCATAATGGTGCATAGTCTAAAAGTCAACATCTGAATTTGATTTGGAATAAAATCCATGAGATGTGACATGAGAAAGTACCCTATTGGAAATATTATGAAATATTTCTAATATATTAATGAATTGAGTAATAATATAACTTACTCTCTGATAAATAATAAGAGATACTTTCCATATTTTTTACTTACTCCCTTTATGATATGTGTGGTTATAAATAGATAAATAGCAAGACACAAATTAAAGAGCGTAACATAAATATGTCAGATTTATGATAGTTTTCTCTCTATGTAGACGCGCGCATGTACCCGGTGGTATATTTTCCTTCAATTTGTATATGTGCATAAATAATATTAATACTAGAGAACATATTAGGAATTTAAATATAGGATTAAAGTGATTTAAATTATTTATTTAAATTCATATTTATCTATTAGGATATATTTGAGTTCTGATTATTTCACATTTATTTAAATTTAAATAGTGCTATTCAGAGTTTGATTACTCTTAGGACTTATGTGCCAATAAATAAACATCTTTAGGTTCATTATTTTTAGACTTTGATCACTGATATTGAATATCCATATTCTGCCTATTGTTTCTCAACTTCTTCTCAATTCCTATCTCGATTCTTTTCTATCTCTTTCTTCTTCAAATACTTGCAACAATGTCCGGTGAACGTGTCTTCTTCGACATGCATCCAATTGAAAGTAACATATACGTCACAGCAGAGGAGTGTATTAGCCCCATATTTGACCCAAACCTTTCAAGCCCTAGGTTTACTTTAAGCATCCGCGCCATTCAAAGAATCCGTTCGGACTCTAACGCCGATGAGGACATCAGAGTAATACACAATTCTTTCCAAGAAATCTCGCACCACTTCGACCCGCTACGAGCATCCGCAGGCGAACGGGAGGCGACCGTGACGGGCATGTTACTATTCCACTTAAACATTCCGTTCTCCATTGACGTGGGAGAAGACGATGTGGATAATCTGTTTTGGAACGTTCTTGACTCTCGTGAACAAGAAGCCTTGCATGGTGGCCTCTACGAGGTCGTGATGAGGATATCGGAGGTCGCCGCACGTAGCGCCGGTGATACTGTCTACAATCGGGCTGTGATATTGATATGGATTGAGAGGCGCTCGACTGTCCCACATGAAGAGTTTCAAAGGTTGGCTGAACATTCAAGAGTACTCCCACTTGTTATTGATAATAATGATGGTGATGATGAAGTTTATGATGATGGTGATGGTGATGAAGATCCATTCGGCTGGGTTTTTCAGAATTTTGGCGAGTCCAGATCTATGCCGGGGGCGGCGGATGAGTCGGTGGTGGAGGCGTTGGAGAGGTTGACATATGAGGAAGTTAGTGATCATGATGATCATCATAATCATGATGATGAGTCAAAGTTAATGACGTGTGTGATTTGCACGGAAGAAGTGATGATTGGGTCCCAACTCATACACATGCCTTGCGCTCATCAGTTTCATGAAGATTGCATTCTGCAGTGGCTAAAGAAGGCAAACTCATGCCCTCTCTGTCGTTTCAGTTTGCCTTCTAGTAATAAGCGTTCAGTGTCTCTTTTAATTCCAGATTAATTAGCTTTGTTATTTACTTAAGTTTTGGACTTCGTGTATTGGTAGACATTCGGATGAACTCTTTTTTTTTTTTACGTGAATCCCATCTAATTATGTATCTTTATCTCGTATCAGATTTTTGTCAATTATATTTTTTTCTCTCTTTTATTTAAAAACCAAATTATTTAGGTTAAGTGTACCTCAATAATGAAGTTTTTTATGCTCTAACTAATAGAACAAAAAGATTAGATCTCACACCATCCATCATACCAGCTTTGGTTTTCACTAAAGAGATTAAAATACAAAATATCTGAGTAATCAAATTTATAATGGAAAACATGAAAAATTGCCAGAGGAAATAATAACAGATATACACTCTATTGACCAAATCAGCCCAACAAGGGCTTCTTTTTCAAATTTAGGCTAATTACTTAAAAGGAAAATGTTAGTCATCTTGAAAAGTTTAAACTTGAATTTCACAAATAGGTGACGTGAAAGAGAATTGACAACTCCACACTGCAATATTTTATCGTTTTCATTTCTTTTTTCTTTAACCTATTTCTTTATACAAACACTTGTTGTTTCTTTTCTTTTCTTCACCATCCAACTCTCTTTTCCCTCATATGATTCTTCCAACCTCATTCTTTAATGTCTGCTCTGAATTCATAGTTCTTTACAAATTTTTTGCACAACCTAGTCAATCTTGGTAGGAATTCGCATGGTCCATTGACTATCTCCCTACAATAGCACAACCAGCTATTATATATTGGAGAATATTGTACATAATTGTAATTTTGTATTTTCTGTATTTATCTTATTTGTTTCCTAGTTTAGATTTTCAATCTCTTAGGTTTCTACTTTCTTGGATATCTCTACTTCTATTTTTTCCCTTTAATTAATGTCAAAAATTTTGTCTCCCCGTTCTTCTTGACATAGTTTTTTTTTTTTTTTCTTTTTTTTTTTTTTTTGAAGAGGAAAAGAGATATTGGATGAATTTGTTATTTTCCATTAAAAGTTTTTGATGAATATAAGGAAGCAGGTATACATGGCCGCATTACTATTCTTCTTCCCCTTTCACCTTTCTTATTCTTGGAACAATTTTCGTGAAATAGTCGATAGGAGGGGGAAAAGAAAAAATATCAAATCAGTATGGAAAATTTAAACTTCAAACTGGCAACAAGAAAAACCTCTTCGAAATCAGATAATCATTTTCATTTTAAAAGTTTGATGGATGGTAGATACGGAAAAGCAAAGAAGGAAAAGAGAAATAGCTGCAGTTTGCAGTGCATATAAAGAAGAAAAAGGAAAATTGAAGAGAAAGTTTGGACTTTTTAGTAATTTTGCATCTGTTAGCGTAGCAGCCTCTTAGCCACGTGCCTCACCTAATCGTTGCAAATCACGAATTTTATTCGTGATGTGTAGGCTCTCTTACTTAGATTAACTTTTTAAAAGAAAAACATATTAACTATTACAATATTTTTATTTATTAAAAAAGGATTAATTTCATTGATGTCTCTTAAATTTTGATGTCATTCCCACTTTACCTCTAAATTTTAAAAACTCTCATGTTGTCCCTTAAATTTTCAATTAATCTCATTTAAACCCTTTTGTAAGAATATGTATTAAAATTAGACCAAGAAAAAGGAGTTATGAGTAGTCATATGCTTTTTATTTGTTTGTTTTTGACGGATTTTCAAACAGATTGACCACGTGATTGTATTATTCTCTTTTTTTCTATTTATTTTTAAACAAAAATTCCAACAGAAAGGATTAAGTGAGAACAATTTAAAATTTAAAAAGGAAAGTGGGAGCTTTTAAAGATCAAAAACAGACTGAGAACGACCCCAAAATCTTAAGGCTATGAGTGATAATAATGCTTAAAAAAAAACCCTATTACAATAATGATTTTAAAAGGATTCCATCGTCTTATCCACTTATATACTTATATGTGCACCCAAGGAATAAGACTAAACAACTAATAACAACATTAATGCCTCCTAAGTTCAACATTCTTTTCTTTTAAAATTCCATGAAGATTTTTCACCCTAGCTTTCCGTTCAAGTATCAAAGACACAGTAAATTGACGACTTAGTTCAAGAAAGAAAAGCCAAATTCGAGTAAAATTCAACAATACTACAGTACTCTCGTTTGTTTTGAAAAAGGAATGTCCTCTACTAATCTATTTCTTTTTTTTTTACTTTCTATCCAAGTTTCCGAAAATACACGTCAAATTGTAAACTTGATATAATAAACCCTAATTAGGCCAAAAGTTATTTAATTATAAATTAAGCACACCTGTTCAGAATAAGAACCACCACTTTACTTGTTAAACTCACTCACTAGTTTTCACAACTCGTCTTTCTCATAATGGCTTGCAACAATCTGGAATACGACACCATGTATACTTCTATGGATGATCAAGATCGCAACATTAATCTCAACGACAACGATGACGTATTTCCATTGGAGGACGAATTACACGACGACGACATCGACTTTCCTGTGGATGACGTAGTTCTTGAAGGCGAGGAGCAGAATCTAAATGATGTTATAGATTCGGGGTTGTTCTTGGCGGCTGAACAGGGCTACTTTTCGGAGCCGGCGTTGCGGGCTGATCTCGTGCTGTGGATTACGGGGGCGACATCAGTTCATGATCATATGTTGGAGGACGCCTCCTTCGATTACGGTTCTGTTTTTGCAAGCGATGATCAGGGAGAGTTAAACAGAGTAATAGGACAGAGTTTTTCGGAGTCGGCGGCGGGGGCGTTTGGATCAGTTCCGGCGGCTAAATCGGTATTGGAGGCTCTAGAGAAGTTCAGATACGAGAGAAGCAATGAATCAGACTTGATGACATGCGTGATCTGCATGGAAGTGGTGATGAATGGGACCCACCTCACTCGTTTGCCTTGCTCTCATGTTTTTCATGTTGATTGCATTATGGAGTGGCTAAACGACAATCATACTTGTCCTCTCTGTCGATTTAAATTGCCTAGCCAGTAATATCTATGTGCTCGGCATGTTTTTTCTTACCTACGCAATTCAAGTTATGACTTGAGTTGTGCAAACCTTAATTTATCGATGTATAATCATGCATTTTTTTTAGAGCCTTTGAGGGCTTCTTGTTGTTTTTTAAATTTATTGTAATTTTTCTTTTATTTAATAAATCAAGTTATCTTCTTATGATAAGTTCTTTAGTAGTTTGATGTGTTAGAGTTCATTGAAGTTAGTTTCTTTCTTTTCATTCATTGAAGAAAGTATTTTTTATTTTTATTTTTCTTTGATGGAGCAAACACTATAGTGCTTAATTATCAATTTTTCATTGATCCTTGCATTAGTGGCTAGTAGATGCAATAACCAATTGAATTAAATGCTTTTGATGTTACAAAACACTCGATAACGTCATAACATATATAATTATTCCTTGCAAACTATTTTCGTTATAAAACACTCATATATTCTTGTCAAAACACGTCCAGGGTACTAAATTATTTACATAGCATTACTTACATAAGGTATTATTGCAAAGTACTTGACTGCATTAGTTTTCAAACAATGATTCCATTTCTCAGCAATTTTTCAGCTACTTAAATATCAGCATTGAATTTGTCTAATTAAACTAGTAATAAGTTAAAACACTGGCTTATGGTAATTAGCTGATCTTCTTTGAAAAGTTCACAAATTAAAGGTTCAAGATGAGGAATAAGAGAAATAGTGTGTTCCTCAAAGATTCATTGACGCTATTAAATGTATTGCTCTGCAACTCATCAGATATGTTAACATTTTCAGTCATAAAAAATAATAGGTCTATAATTAATACTGTCGTTTAATTTCATCCGTCGTCGTTGCACTATAATTAATGCAACTCCAATGTTTGCAAAATATGAATTAACATGGAGTGGCATAATATTTTTTTTCCGCGCATTGTACTATAGATTGACATTACAAAGTTAGCTTGGTAACATGAAGTATTCAATATTACTGATCTATTGATCACCAATTTAAATCCTAAAAAGCAATATTAGCACCAATTCTGTCGCGCCACATCTCATCATGACATTGTTTCCTTATTTCACATCAGTGTAACATTTATGACCATGGCTTAGCTTCAATACATGAACTTATTTTTTAAGTAGAATTGGAAGTAGAATTTTTTCTTGGAAATCTTTTGGTCAAAAAAAATTTGGTTGGAAAATGATCAAGCAATTTTAGCCAAACATAACTTGGATAAAATAAAACCGGGCATAAGCATTAACAGAGAGAATCTACAAAAAATTAATCTAGAAACAATTTACACTAGTTATAACTAATGCCCACTACAAGGGCGCATGACAATCTGTTTCTCTAATGTAATCCTTGCGTTATTTAGTGAATCGTAAATAGCATTTCATGTAAATAAGCTAGAATAATTAATTAACCAAGAAAACTTTCAACATATATATATATATATATAGCTTATAATTTTTTGTCCATACGATCACAATGTTCAATACATGATTCCCATATCAAGTATCCCATGAAGTACAATCACTAACCAACATATAAGATCTCACATTGGTTTTAAATTATATTATCATTTATTATTATTAATTAGTTAATTAAGAATGAGGTAAGGATATGAAAAAAGAATACCATATATACTATTATAACAAAGTTTTTAACCGTGAGATTAAATCAGAATCAATCTGATGGTTAAAAATATGTCCAACAAATAATGATTTTTTTCATACCTAATTCTCCAAGGAATAACTCTAAAAAATAATAATAATAAAAAAAAATCTCTCCAATGAATAAATGACTTATTTCAAATTTTGTGAAGTTCTAATAGGAGTCGGAGAATTAATTCTAAACCTTAAAAGAGTCGAATTAGACGTGTGATCTCCTTCAATCTCTATTTGTATGGCATCTAATTATTCTAAGGGAGAAAGAGAGAAATAGGCCAAGACTTGAGATAAATTAAAATTAATAGGCCAATAGTTTACATAAGTTAATAAATAGGTCAAATTACTGTTTTCGTCCATAACTTGTCTGGTTATGAACCATAAGTTGACAAGTTATTATCCATAATTGTCCATAACTTGTCTGGCTATGAACCATAACTTGACAAGTTTGTCCATAACTTATCTGGTTATGAACCATAACTTGACAAGTTATGGCCTATTAATTTATATAACTAAAAATTAGCCTATGTACTTTCTTAAGCTTTTCATATTAACGTATTTTCTACTATTTCCCTTATTCTAATTGCACCTCACTTCTCACTTCTCATAGTCGTCATGGTTGGGCCTGAAACCTTAAGTGGGCCTAGTATAAAATCGGGTATCCACATATGGGATGTCTTAATTGCACCTCTTTAACATATGGGAGGTCTTAATTGCACCACTTTAAAAGAGATTAGAGGCGTTTTACCAAAATTAAAAAAATAGGAACTAAATTATCACCTACTAAAGAGATTATGAACTATATATATGTGCTAATTACCCTTAAAATATCATCTAATTATCTTTATCTCGTACTGAAGTCTCTTATAAGTTGTTTAGTTTGGTACGAAAGAGAACACAAAGAATAGAAAGAAAATATGTAAGAGATAGAAAATTGAAAGTATAGAATCGTAATAATTTATTTAAGTTGTTTGGTAGATAAAAAGGAAAAAAAAAACCTAAAGATTTGTACAATTGCTATTTTATTCATCTCGTAGTGAAGTCTCTTATAAGTTGTTTAGTGGTATGCTTTTGTAATGAAGGAGGTTGGGTCAATAGTAACACCTGCGCAACACATATTTACAAACAAGGACTTTCTTCGACCAGAACAACTGTTTACAGAAAACCACAAGGATTTGGTAATTGCAGGAGAAAAATGGATGAAGGACACATCAGGTTCTTGTTCTGTTTTGGGTGCTCTAATTGTTACCATCACATTTGCTGCGGCATTCACAGTTCCTGGTGGTAACGATCAAAATATGGGCTTTCCTATATTCAGGAACAAACAATTGTTCAAGGTTTTCTTTATATCAGATGCAATCTCACTGTTTGCGTCAACAACATCAGTTTTAATGTTCCTAGGAATCCTCACATCACGTTATGCAGAAGAAGATTTCTTGAAATCCTTGCCAACAAAGATGATAATAGGCCTCTCCACCCTATTTTTCTCAATAGCAACCATGATGATAGCATTTTGTGCTGCAGTTTCCGTTATGCTTCCAGAGACATGGATTGTTCTTCTCGTCTGCTTACTTGCAAGTGTTCCGATTGCCTCATTTATAAGGATACAGTTTCATCTGTTAGTTGATATCTTCATGTCTACTTATGGACCAAGTATTTTTAAGAGGAACATTAAACCTTGGTTAGATAGCAAACGCCAATAAGATGAAGGTTTGTATTTATATACATATGTGTGTGTGATGTATTCTTGGTACTCCACATTCTGGGGACAATTACTGAATTGTCAAGTTATCAACAGAATTTGTGTGGATGTGTTCGGAAAGCAAATATATATGACTGGATTTTATTTCTGGAGGTATTGAAGTACAGTTCTTTTCAAGTACTTCTTTCATTGGTCAACCTTGTCTTTTTTTTTTATTTATTTTTTATTTTTTATGGAAGAGAGTGTGTAAAGATACAATTCAGGGTGAAAAGAAATCCGACCGAATAATGTTTTTTTCTATCCAAAGAGCAAGTAAGAGTAAATCAT
The DNA here is from genome assembly GCF_000414095.1 of Morus notabilis. Taxonomy (NCBI): domain Eukaryota; kingdom Viridiplantae; phylum Streptophyta; class Magnoliopsida; order Rosales; family Moraceae; genus Morus; species Morus notabilis. Next base: position 360,463 of record NW_010358712.1, on the reverse strand, counting down.
GTGACGTTGAAAACAACACATAAGATTTATCATACTGCCTAGAAAAAGAAAATATAGTACTGGGGACAAATCTTGTCTTAAGAAAAGTGATAACAGTTTAGAAGGCATTTATAAAACAACATTACATTCAGGGGGTGTTTTAACCACTTTTAATACTTTTGGAGCCAAAATGATGGGCTCTTTTCAAACCTTAATCGAGATGAATTTGAAGGAAAATATAAAGGAGAAAAGCATATCTCCCTTAAAGCTGAAGACTCGAAGATGACAAGTCAAATGACAAGGAAGATTTGATTGAATCTCTTGCTTAGCTAACCAAGAATTTCAACAAATGGGAGAAGAAACAATAAGATAAGAGAAACGGATAGATTCCTTTACTCATTAAATTGTAAAAGAATTTTCTGATGTGGTAAGGTCTCTCATTCGCGGAACAGAAAGGGGGCAAGGTACAAGGGATAGTTACATTTGATTCCCTTTCTTGAAGTTAAGTATATATGCAACATTCAGAAGCAAAAAAGTATATATGTAACATTAATGTTGTCAAAACCCCTATTTTGTGCCATTTTATGTTGTAAAGAGGAAAGTGAGACAAATCCTATTTTACGAGGTCAAATTTGGGATTAACCCTTCTCTAGCTATATATATTTGCATAAATGCTGAAAAATTGAAATGGCAGGGAGTGATCAAGAGATCACAAACTTTAGACAGCATCGGCTCCTGTTTGACGCTGTCAGACATGGTAATTGGGAGACCGCTAAGACGTATCTTCACCAACATCCTGATGCAGTGAGAGCGAGAATCGATATTTCGGGCAAGACTCCACTTCACGTCGCAGTGAGTGATGGACATTTGCACATTGTGGAGGAGTTGGTGCAATTAATGACTGAAGAAGACCTGCTGACGCGACGGAAGGATGGTTTCACAGTTCTCGCAGCTGCCATAGAAATTGGAAACATTTCCATCGCCAAATGCTTGATTAGAAAGAACAAGAAACTACTTAGCATTGAGCGTAGAAGTTCTGAAATTCCAGTTATCATTGCTGTCCGTTTAAACTTTCACGAAATGGCTCGTTATCTTTATACAGAAACACCAGAAGAAGATCTAAAATTGCGAGATAATGGCAAGATAGGCTCTTTCCTCATCAGCGAATGTATATACCGAAATCATTTTGGTAAGGATTCTACATAAAACAAATATATATCTGGATAGTCTAATGGTTCTGTCAGGAAACGTATAGTGTATATGACCTTGGACTATGCTCGCTCATATAAACGTACAGTACCAAGGTTTTTGAAACGAAGTCTGGCTCTTTCCTTTTTCTTTCCTTTGTTTTTCTTTTTATTATATATATATATATATATATATGTATGTATGTATGTTTTTTATAATCAGTTTTGTAAAATCTGTGAACTCTTTTATATATATTCATATTAATATTATGTAACACTACAGATATCTCCATCCATTTGCTCGAGCGTTCGCCAGGTCTCGCGATTATTGTGGATTCTCTTAACAGATCCCCCGTGTGGGCATTAGGACGAACTATTATGAATTGGACACTCGCAATAACTTGTTACACAAGGCAGCATCAATACCATCTTCAAAAATACTCAATCTCATCCCAAGAGGCGCAGCTCTACAAATGCAGAGAGAACTACAATGGTTCAAGGTAACACTGTATGACATATAACCAAGCACCTAATTATATAAACTATAATTCAAATATAATGATAAAATTCGAAAGCTTTCTCTCATAACTTTGATTTTTTTTTTAGGTTATTATACCAGATTTGTATAGCCTTCAAATTTCAAAGTCATGCTAAATCCTTCCCTTTTTTCGATCAAAGATTGTATTGGACTATGAGATTTACCAAAAAATGTTCTCCACATTTTTGAATTTTTTATTTTGTTCCTTTAGGGTGCTCAAGGCTTTTTGTTGTCAAATTGATCATTAACCAAGAAAAACGTATGAATTTAGGACAATTTTGAAACTTGAATGTTGAAATTTAAAATAGTCTAAAATAGAAGGTATAATTTTACAAATAGGAGATTAGACGGTGCCTATTTAATAATATTTTATAAAAAAAATTGCCTTCTAATGTGTTAAAAAAAGGCACCGTGAAGACTTTCGTGTTTTGAAAATTTGTACGTGCACAACAGATAACGAGTTTCTTGAAAACCATCTCTAATGCCAAAAAGTTTCTGAAAAAAGAAAGCGGACTTTTTTCTGTTCATTTATTTTCCAAAAATTTTTAAAGTTTTAATCTCTTTTTTAACTTGGAGCTCTCTCACAAACTCTAAGTTTTTTTTTTTTTTTTTTTTTTTTCATTTAAATCCCCCCATTATCTCTCCTAAGTGCTCTCTTTCTTCTAAACAACCTAACTCTCTCTCTCTCTCTCTCATTCTTCCGCAACACTTAAAAGATTTTCTCCAAAATCTCATCTCTTCTATATTCTTGATCAATCCTGTTAATACACACCCCTCATTCTCTCAACCAGCCGCCTCTACAATCCTTATAGCCATACCCATACATCGTCCGTCGTGACCGTACCATCATATCCACCACCACACTTTGACCACTGAAATTGGAGTGCTTTTATAATCTTTTCAGATTTCTTTTCTTTGAAATTAAGTTTTTTTTTTGTTTGGATTTTAGAATTTTCTGTGTATTTAAGTATTTTTGGCGTTAGATTTATCATGTTTTAGACATTTAATAACTCTAGATATAATTACAGTTTATTAAACTCTCATTATATCTTTTAACGACGGTCTTATCTCCTATTTTTATAGTGGTGGATGTAATACAGGATATAAAAATGAAATAACCCATTTTTAAAAAAAAAAAAATATGGCACACCAAACGCGCGTCTTTAGTAAATAGAATAGGAAAGAATGACAATTTTAAACTTTGCGTTAAAAAGATGAAGGAAACAAGTAAAAAGCTCTTAGTTGCTTTTGGAATGTTATACACTAAAAAAATTTAATATAATATAACATCCGAATCTGATAGAAAACCAAATACTTAATTGTATAAAACAGAATTCCAATACAACAATAAAATTCAATAAAATACGGCACACATGTAAGAAAGAAATGACAAGTTTAAAGTTGTGTTTAAAATTACACAAGGAAAAAAAATAAGAACGTACAAGGAAAAAAAAAGGACTAGCAAAAAAAAAGAAAACAAAAAGAGAAAGTCTACGGTAGGGCGTTTTTTTGTCCCTACTGGTATGGTAAAATTATGAGCACTGTTAGATTGAGGGTTCATTTAATAGATAAATCTAGAATCATGATTATGGATCCTAGTTTAGAATTAATGTTCATTTACAGTGATTCTGAATCATGATTTGAATGATTATAAATCATGATTCAGAATCTGATGTGATGTTTTAAACCAGAATCACTCATGATTCTAAAACCACATCCCTTTTGATTCAAGGTGATTCAAACTCTTAATTTTGAATCATAATTTCAGAATCATGATTTGAACCCAAAATCATGAATAATGATTATGATTTTAGAATCATGATTAGAATCACCATGATTTGAATCCTCGTACCAAAAGAATGATATAAAGACCTCATTCATTTAACCGATTCGAGTTTAAAATTTGAGTAGGCGTTTGATAGATGGATCCAGAATCGTGATTCTGGATCTTGATTCATAATCACTGTTTGTTTATAGTGATTCAGAATCAGATTCATAATCAGTATTTGGTTTGGATAATTCTAAATCATGATTTGGATCTGATGTGATGTTTTAAACTAGAATCACTCAAGATTTTAAAACCACCCCCATCTTGATTCAAGATGAGTCAAACTCCAGATTCTGAATTATGGTTTCAGAATAATGATTTTAACCTAAAATCATGAATCATAGTTCTGGTTCTGGAAATAATCACTTTGATTTGAATCTTCATACCAAACGAACCCAGAGTTTTTTTTACAATAAAAAGCTCTTAAAAACAGTCACATCTAATTTTTTTTTGCTACAGTCACTTCTAAACTCGAATTGGTGAAATGAACGGGACCCTAAGAACGTAGAAAGAAAAAAAAAGAACTAATAAGAAAAAAAGAATAAGAAAAAGGAAAACTCTACGGTAGAGCCGTCCTTTTATCCCGACTGGAAGGGTAAAATTATGAGCACCGTTAGATTAAAAAATCTAAGGCCCAAAATGATGTTACCTAAAATGATATAAAATGATTTCACTTGATACAATTTCGATTTTAGTCCCCAATTTTCATTCCTTTTCTCTGGCAAAAATTTTTTTTTTCCTTGCCTTAAAAAAAAAAAAAAGAAATTAACAATTTACTGTAAAAATTTAAAATTAAAAATTCGAATCAGTAAAATGAATGAGCCTCTGATTATCTTTATACCAAGCTGTTATTGTAATCTTGCCCTCTATTGGTATCGTTCTCGGTTGGAAGCTGCCGCAATAAAGAACCCATAAATAATTTCTCTTGTCCCTGCTCTTTCAATGGGTCTGACAGCTTCCAACCGCAATAAATTACAAGGATTAGGTGTTTTAGCACGTATTATCTCAATTTAAATCACTGGGGCCCACATGCAATTTCCAACCGGTAGGGGGAATTTGCATTCGTGACGCATACATGCCCATAATAGAAGGAAATTAGTGGAATACCCGTGTATTTATATGGATATGTAATACTTTAATTAACAGTAATTTAAATAAAAAATATATAAAAACACACAGATATATATATGTTTAAAAGTTACTGTAAATTTGTAACATATATATACACATTTATTTATATGTTTATTTTTATAAATAAAAAAAAAATATATATTTATAAATATATAGAGATTTATTAATATATTTATTTCTTTTTATTTTTACTTGTTGTTTTTTCAGAGCTGCTGTTAAGAAAGAAAGAAATAATAAAATAGTTATTATTAAATTATAATAAATGTAAATAACTTTGTTCATATTTATTAAAATATTTAATATAATATATAACACATGATTGTACCTCATTTATTTTCTTTTTTTTTATGAACTTACGAAGAAAGTAGATTCATGAGGGACTGAAACAGGCAGAATTGGTTTTAAAACTGATGTTGTTTCTTTTGAAGACCCAGTTGTTGTAGGTGGTAAGTACAATTGAGGTTGATCATCATTGAAAATCTTTAAAATAACTTTATCGATAAAAGCTCCTCGAGTCCAAAACTGTATGACAAATATTTTTGATATTCCTCTTATTTCTTATAAAATAGGAGGAATCATGTAGCGATCAGTGTATCCCTCCTCGTAAGTAAGCGTAGAGCAAGCTTTGTTAATAAGTGATTGCACTGTTTTACCGAACATTACAGCGTCTCTTCTTCCAGTGTTATCTTCAATATGTATATTTATTTTGTACATGTGTAAAAAAAATTAAATTATTTATTGTATTTGTTAATGAAAAATTAGTTCGTTTATTTTTTGTAATAAAATTTATTACCAAGTTAGTGTCACACCACCATGATGTTCCAGATTCTTGCACTTGTCTGTAACACTTTGTGTAAGCATAATAAAACCATCCTTGATACGTATTCAGATCAGTTATAGTTGCACTAATTGTATATTTTGTTTCCTATTCAGTAAAAGAAGAAACATTTTAATTCAATATATATACATATTATATTTAATGGATTATATTCATAAAGTTTATACCCGATTTTGGAATGGATCCAATGCTTGTAATACTTGGTCAACTCAAATCAGTCGAAACCCCTATTTTCTCAGTTCGGCCTTCCGAAACCCTTTTTCATTCCAATCAATTCTAAAACCCTAGAATTGATGTCTTTCAATTCTTTTTCATTTCTTAAACTTATCATTCATGTGTTTACCCAGTTGTGGGCTTAACACCACATTCTATACTTCTTTCTTAAATACAGTCCAAAAATTAGTAACTGCATCTTAGTTCAGAAATTTCTGAACTCTAACTTATAACTTGTTATTCCATAATTATATCAACAAATACTTATCATAAAAGTATTTATATTAATGATATAAAGGATTCTATAAAATATTATCACATACAATCATTCCGATAAATTTCTCGGTCATGACACCAAGTATTTTTAATAGGAATGTTAAACTTTGGTTAGATGGTTGACACCAACAAGTTGAAAATCTGTATATATCTGTGTGTGTGTGTGTGTGTGTGATGTATTCTTGGTACTTGGCATTCTGGTGACAATTACTAAATTGTCAATTTATCGACAGAATTTGTGTGGATGTGTTTGAAATGCAAATATATATGACTGAATTTTGTTTTTGGATGTATTGAAATACGTTATTTTTAAGTATTTCTTTTATTGGTCAATCTTGTCAACTGTCATGATTATAATTAGGGAGTTTTTCTAATAGATCCAGAAAAAATTAACTACCGATAGTTCTATACTTTTTAGTCGTTAAATCTGTATTAAAACTGTATTCTGCATACTTTTTTAATCTGAAATGTTTTTGAACAGATTTAATGATAAGAAAATAAGTCCTATCAATAGGACGGCCTACAGTAGAAACTCCCTTATAATTATTAGAAAAAGAAAAAATTTTGTCTGGATGATGTCCCAATTTCAAGAAGTAGTTAAATTTCTTTCTTCAAAGATAGAAAGTACATTGTTGTTCAATTTATCTAAGTCTTGAAAAGAGTTGTTTTTATTAAGTTATAGGTATGATTGTTGAGGAGAAAATTAACTATATTTAGAGCATTTTGGTAAAAGAGGAGGAGGGGGAGCAACCAAATGTTCGTTACTGGCTCGACCCATTTGAAAGCAAAAGAAGAGGAGCCAAGTTCATGACCGGGAAACCAAAACAATATTTCAGAGAATGTAAGAACTTATTTTAGTGTAGACATACAGGGACAAATTAGAAGAAATAAATATTTTGATAATACACGTCTGAAAATAAAAGATATAAAATTTCAAAGGAAAGTAAGGAGCAATAAAAAAAAAAATAGCAGCACAAAAAAAGCGAAATAAAAAGAAATTGAAGCGAAACATAGAGGTAACGTTTGATGAAAAAATATATATCATGTAAAAGAATATTTAGGTGAAAACATATTTGGAAAATATATTGATAAGTAAAAAGGATAAATTTAAACAGAAAAACATTTTGATGACGCACATTTTAGAATAAAGATATAAAATTACACAAGGAAAAAAATAAGAACGTACAAGGGAAAAAAAAGGACTTGTAAAAAAAAGGAAGAAAAAACAGAGAAGACGTCCTTTTGTCCCTACTAGTATGGTAAAATTATGAGCACTGTTAGATTAAGGATTCATTTAGTAGATAGATATAAAATCATGATTATGGCTCCTAATTTAGAATTAATGTTCATTTACAGTGATTCTGAATCATTATTTGAATGATTATGAATCATAATTCAAAACCTAATGTGATGTTTTAAATCAGAATCACTCATGATTCTAAAATCACCTCCCTTTTGATTCAAGGTAGTTCAAACTCTTAATTTTGAATCATAGTTTCAGAATCATGATTTGAACCTAAAATCATGAATAATGATTATGATTTTAGAATCGTGATTAGAATCACCATGATTTGAATCCTCGTACTAAAATAATGATATAAAGACCTCATTCATTTAACCGAATCGAGTTTAAAATTTGAGTTTTTTTACAGTAAAAAGTTCTAAAAAACAGTCACATCTAATTTTTTTTACTACAATCATATCTAAACTCAAATCGGTGAGATGAACGGAATCCTAAAAACGTAAAAAGGAAAAAAAAGAACTAATAAGAAAAAAGAAAAAAAGAAAAAAAAAAAGAAAAACTCTACGGTAGGGCCGTCCTTTTATTCCTCTTGGTAGGGTAAAATTATGAGCACCATTAGATTAAAAGATCTTAGGCCCAAAATGATGTTACCCAAAATGATATAAAATGATTTCACTCGATACAATTTCGATTTTAGCCTCCAATTTTCTTTCCTTTTCTCTGGCAAAAAAAAAGAAAAAAGAAAATCCCTAATTTATCCCAAACAAACAAACAAACACCCTTGAGTCTAATCAATTGGGCAAAATGGCGCTTCAACGGACTTCATGTATACACTCATCTAAATAAATGTTTCTTAAATCATAAATTATAAAGTTAAATTTAAAGACTCAAATCATCTTAATTTTAATTCTTATACTAAGCTGTTATTGTAATCTTTCCCTTTTTTGGTGTCGTTATCGGTTGGAAGCTAGCGCAATAAAGAACCCATAAATAATTTCTCGTCCCTGCTCTTTCAATGGCTCTGACAGCTTCCAACCGCAATAAATTTCAAGGATTAGGTGCTTTTAGCACATACTATCTCAATTTAAATTACTGGGGCCCACATGCAATTTCCTACCGGTAGGGGGAATTTGCATTCCTACCGCAGATATGCCCATTAGAAGGGAATGGTTTAAAACAGTAGTATTGTTGAATTTTTCGCTTCTTATGTCGTATAGAGCGACAAAAGTTTGGACATATAGGAGATCGAAACGACGTGTCATCTTTTATAGATTGTTTTTTTTTTTTTTTTTTTTTTTTTTTTTTTTTTTTTTTTTTTTTGTCGGCAGCTCTTAGGGAATTGATACGTTGAGTTGTTTTTATTTTGTTTTTATTTTTTTTAAAAATAAATAAATAAAAATAAAAATAAGTGAGAAACGACATTTGATATAATTAAAGATAAAAAATAAAAATAAAAATAATTTTTTAATTTAGTGTAAAATGAGAGATAAATAAATCCGTTTTCTCCTCACTTGAACAGAGAGTAAAAGATATTAATGAATTTTTTTATATTAAAAATAATCTCTTAATGAAATTACCAAACATATTTTTAAAAATAATTTCTCTCTAAAATTAAAAATATTTTTATTTTTATTTTTATATAAAAAAATAAAATCATTTCAAAATGAATTCTAAATATTTCATCCTTCTTTAATCTTTTGAAAAGAAAAACATAGTGCAAACAAGGCCGATTTACCAACCACTATGCTCTTTTTCCATAACACTTGTTCTTTTGATGAAATGCGGGTGATGTTTTCCGATTGACTTATTTTAATTGAAATTAAAAAAAGTTTTAAGAAATTTAATATTTTATTTTAAAAAATTATTATTATGATTTATAAAATTATTATTTCTTATATTTTAAGTATTTATTTTTTTAAAAAATTATTCCACTATTTTGATTAATTTAAATCTAAAAATATGTTAAATATGTTTAAATTGACGGCCACGTAAGAGGGATGTCACACAAAACCAAACATTTAATTCGATAAATACACGTTTTAGTTGATAATATAAGAAGGAAATGAAAAATTTAAAACGTGTGTTAAAAGATGACAATAAAAATAATAAATATCTTAAAACTTGTTTACCAACCTCTGTACGTACGCTTCAATTTAGATCGTTACTTTTTCCATAACACTTAGGGTTTGTTTGATACGAAAATTTAAATTAGGGTGATTCTAATCATGATTTTGAAATCAGAACTATGATTCATGATTTTATGTTCAAATAATGATTCTGAAACCATAATTCAGAATCAGGAGTTTGAATCATCTTAAATCAAGTAGGAGGGTGGTTTTATTTTTAGAATCATGAGTGATTATGGTTTAAAACATCACATCAGATTCTGAATCATGATTTATAATCATCTAAACTAAACAGTGATTCTAAATAATAATTTAGAATCACTAAAATCTAAAATTAAAATTCTGAATCTATTTACTAAACATACCCTTATTATTGCTATCCACAACAAAAAGTAGCACTCTCTATAAAATGATAGATCTTAAAGTCTCATTTTGTTTACGCTGATTCTGTCTAATAGTCAACTGCTATCACTGTGCATTCTTGTAGTGTGGCTTCACCTGCTGCTGCTGCTTCTTGATCATCAACGTGGGTAAATGCTTTTTTGTTTCGATATACTAATTAATTAGCTATTGAGTGATAATTAAAATTCTTCATCACCTGACCGATTATGTTAAAGTTTGGTGCACTTGATTCAGTGATCTATTACAATGGAATATGGAAATCCAATTAAAGAAAAAGAATCAAGCTTGGAAAAGATGAAGGAAAAGGCAAACGAGCCTCCAGGTATATCTCACCCTGACTCACTGTGAATGTGAAAAAGGAAACTACAAACGATGAAAACGTTGTATTCTTCAAAAACGATGATCTGGCTAGTCATAAACTATTAAGGATATATTCTTTTATCCAAATTATGTTGCTAAATTATTCCAAAAAATATGCATAATAAATATTCAATTCACACAGGCTTATAGCTCAAGTGGTTGGAAGTGTGAATGTGTGTGTGTCTACCAGGGTTCGAATCATAATGGTTTCAGTCTTGAATAAAGTGGAAGCCATATACTCCACATCATATTTAAAAAATAAAAAATAAAAAAACCACGGGCCGTACAAACTTTATGCTCGATTTCTTTACATGTTCATATAGTTCATCTAATGGTAAAAATTATTTAGCTGAAAATGGAAAATGGCAGGGAGTGATCACAAGATTGCAAATGAAGTCGACTTTGAACGGCACAGGCAACTCTTCCATGATGTCAGACAAGGTAATTGGGAGAATGCTAAGACGTATCTTGACCAACATCCTGATGCAGTGAGAGCGAGAATCGATTTTTCGGGCAATACTCTACTTCACGTCGCAGTGAGTGCTGGACATTTGCACATTGTGAAGGAGTTGGTGAAATTGTTGACTGAAGAAGGCCTGTTGATCCAACGGAAGGATGGTCTCACAGTTCTTGCAGCTGCTATAAAAATGGGAACCATCTCCATCGTTAAATGCTTGATTAGAAAGAACAAGAGACTAGTTAGTGTTGCTCGTGAAAATTGGGCTCTTCCAGTTATCGATGCTGTTTGTTACAACTATTACGAAATGGCTTATTATATTTATACCAAAACACCAGAAGAAGATCTAATACAGCCAGATAATGGCAAGATAGGCTCTTCCCTCATTTCTGATTGTATAAGCCAAAACCAATTTGGTAAGGACTCAACAAAAATAGAAATATAGCTGGATCGTCTAATGCTTCTTTGAGAAAACGCAGTGTATATGGTTAACTAGGTAGCTATGATTATCTAACCTTAGACTATGCTCGCTCATATGACCGTACAGTAGTTTTGAAACGAAGTCTTTCTTTCCTTTGTTGTTGTTGTTTTTTTTATTTATTATGTTTTATTTTCTTTTTTCTATAATGAGTTTTTGTAAAATTTGTGGACTCTTTTATATATAGTCATATTGAAATACTATGACACTACAGATATCCCCATCAAGTTGCTACGGCGTTGGCCACGTCTGGCAAATACTGCGGATCCTTATAACAGATACCCCCTGCGTTCATTAGCATGGTCTACAACTAAATCTGTCTTTGCTTGTAAAATCCAGTTAGGATTTTGGAAACGACGGGTATATGACTGTGAGTATCCACTTGTTTCTCTTCTAACATTTTATACGTATTAGTTATTTAACAATCTTGTTTAATTTCTTGTTAATAAACTTCCTTTCTCTAGCTAGCTATATTGCGAAGATTGACTGCAGGAAAACATGACCTTGGCACAGCTTGGCTTGCATAAACTAATCACGTAATTCATTATCAGTTGCCTCTATTTCTGTGGTGACAGGTATACACATCGCCAGTCATACAGCCAATCAAATTTCTATAGATGTTCAGAATCGAGAAGATAGCCAAATGGATGCGAATGAATTAACTCCAATTAGGTCAGGTAATTGAGGTTAATACTTTAAAAAAAAAGGTAAGGAATTAAATTTGAAATGTAAAGGTATAAATGTGATGCAATTTAGAAATAGAAGATGTTATTTTTTAATAACCAAAAGAGTTTACTTATATTTCTATTAGTAATATACATGTCTAACATAAATTATGAATATTACTATTATAAAAAAAAATTATGAATATTACTAATTTGTTTTTGTCAGAGTGCATTTATGTTCCTATTTGTCTCGTTCATTTTCTCATATGCATTAGAATAATTTTCTCACCAGAGGGAGAAGTTCTTTTAATTCTCTTCTCTCTGCCTTGTAGCTCACATATTGGTTTCTAAATTACTTTTATTATCTGGTATCTTATATTATAGCCAAACATAGAGTTAATATCTTGTATTTTTTGTAATATTAAAGTGGTATCTCTACCTACATCTTAAAACACATTTTTCAGTGCCTTTAAATCATATTGTAGGAAGTAAAATGACGAATTTGCCCTTATTACTATTTTCCCATTTTCTTGACCCCCGAAATTCAATTTCAAATAGTTGATTATAATAAAAACAAATCCTTCATCCGTTTCCTTTCCGCCAAAAAACAAGAAAAAAAAAAAATTAATCCTTCATCTTTCTCAAAACTTCAACCCGACCAAACAACAAATTCTTCATGATGGTCTCTTTTCCAACAAAATATATATATATATATATATATATATATATATTATCTTCGTAGAAATTCAACCCACCGACCCAGAGCAAATAATCCAAATCTGATATTCCACAAACAAAAGAACCAGATCTGTCTTCTTTCATGGAAGCCCTTGCAAACTCTGTTTTCATCCCCAACTTCTGGGAGCATTACCCCAACTCTTAATAACTAAACCTCTTGCTTCAGAACATCAATTAAGCGAATTGGGTCACTTAAAATTGGTGAAAACTCTACTTTTCTTAGACTAGTTCAAGGTGAAAGGACGCAGTTCAAAAGAATCTTGTGACGGGTTTGGGTTCATAAGAAACTTGATATGTGAATTGCTGGTTGAGGCCTGAGGGTGAAGGTGGCAAGATTGAAATAGAATTTCGGGTCGACAAAAAATTATAATTGACGTTGTTTGGTTGAAGGATTCGTTCTCTTATTCGAATCACGAATCGCTACAGTATTTTCTTTAAAAAAAATACACGTAAATTGAAAATAATTCTAATTACATGGTTCTAATCCATAAACCAAACGTTTCTGAGTTTTTTTTTTTTTAGTATTATATTCGTTTATTGAAATTGAATTTTGAGTTAGGAAAAGTAAGAGAACAGTATTAAAGGTAAATTCGTCATTTAATACTCTATAAAAATACTTAGAGGTATTAAGTAATATTATAAAGAACATAAATATTAATTTAATATTTTGTTATAATATAAAGTATTAAAATAATTTTATCCATACCAGCATTACTAACAGGCATAAAACTGGTTCTCTCTGTTAACGCAACGTTTGACATTCTCCCTCTTTCTATATTTTTTTTTTTTTCATTTTTTTTGACACATTCTCTCTCTCTAAATTCATCTTCTTTCAGCAGTTCATTTCTATATTTTCTCTTATCATTTCTTTGAATCATCAGTTGAAAAAATTGTTGGCATCTCAATATATTTCTCGCACCTTGTTTTCTTTATCCACACACCCAATTGCCCACTTCCAATATTTTTCTTTTCCTCTGCGATTACCCTTTCCTTCTTTCTCTAACTTCTTTCCACCTCAATTTGCCTGACACCTACACCTACACCCTTCCAAAGGATTTGTTTAAGAAAATCGGTGTGTGAAGACCAGAGCATGGCAAAGAAAATGAGTTTTTTAGGCTTTTTTTTTTTTTTTTTTTTCTTTTTTTATATAAAGAAAAGCAAAGAAAGTTAGAATTGGGATCTTGGACTAGCTTTATCAGCCCTTTTTCTTCACAAACTTATCATGCAAAATATAAAAAGGGAAAAAAAAAAAAACTCAGATCGTCTTCTAATCTCCCGCGCCGATAGCTGTTGGAAACAATTTTTCATCATCCTCAACAATTGTTATGGCTCCTTCTTTAAACCCTCCATCGTTCCAAATCAAAACACAAAAACTAGAAAAGATAATGTGCGCAAGAGCTCTAGTAATCTGCATTTTTTTTTCTCTTACAAGCACAAAAAGGAACACAGAGAAACAAAATCGAATTTTGAAAAAAAAAAAAAAAATCCAAGTTATGCAGCTTCTACTCAATCTCCTCTTCCCAGATGAGTGAGAAAGATTAGATTTTTTTTTTAGATCAAGAAAGATTAGTATGAGTAAAGAGAAAAAAGTGTCAGGAAAGAAATGGATAAAAAGAAAGAATTTTAAAATTAAAGTAACGGAGTCAGAGTTACTGTTAATACTTCATGTGAATTTTTAATTTGAGTTAAGATGTGACATGTTTTTAAAGATTTTAATTATAAAAAAAATATAAAGATTATATTTTTTGAGAGCTTTTAACTGTAAAAATCTAAAATTAAAAATTTAAATTTGTAATATAAATGAGTAGTGAATAGCTGACGTATCAACCATTAGTTAGTTAGACAGAGAGATGGACAAAAAATGTGGACAGGGGATCCGAGTTCTTTTGATTATGTATTTTCTCTTTATAAAAGTAGAGAAATATTAGTGTTATTTTTTTTATCACTCTCTTTATTTATTGTTTAACATGTAAATGCTACTATATTTAAAGTATTAATTTACTATAAGTATTAATCATTCTCATTAATTAATCAAAAATTAATAAATTTTTCTAAAAATATTTTAAAATATTTAAAAATTAAAAAAACCTTAAAACAAAAATAAAAAACAAGAACTCATATCATACTCAGATTCAATCTTATTTTATATTTTGTGGTCTTTTAAGCATGGGAAGAAAGAGATATTGGAGTTTTTATTTTTTATTTTTGTTATATGTTTTTTAAGCAGTTTTAATATGTTTGTAAAAAAATCTAAGCAAATTAAGTAAAAGGTAAATTTTATATTTTACGTCTTAAAAAGGACCTCATTGTATCAAAAAAAGATTTTTTAAAATATTGAGATACCCGCATAAAATTATAAAAAACATAAGATATCAAAGTCATATTTCATTATAACATAGGGTACTAAAATGAATTTTTCCTATAAAATGCTCACTGAATAAATCTTGGCTTAACAAAACTGATAATTTGAACTTAATATAGGTACGGAGAAATATTGAGAATATATATTTTTTCAATTCAATTATATTATAAAATAAGTGATTCTTTAACTAAATTTGTGAAAATTTGTTGAAAATTTATAATAAGTGTAATTTTATTACTAAGAAATATTACAAAGTTTACTTCAATTTCATTTTGATTTATTTTATGTATATAGTTATAGTTTGTGTCAATACAATCGAGAATTATTGGATTTTTCTTATATCATATACACACAAAGTCGGTGATGACTAATTTCAAATAATTATATTCTCCTCAGGATCGGTGGGTCTATTGACACGATTGAGTTCAAATCTTCTCCAACTTTTAGGTAACTTACTCGTATCATTTTTGCAAAAGCTCGCTGTTATCTATGGTCTCTTTTCCAAATATGCGTGTTAAAATTAATCATGCTTATTTAGTATCTAAATTAAACATATTATAAGATAAAAGGTCTCTGTTTTTCTCTTTTCACCTTGCATTTAAGTTTGTCCATATTTCAAAACTAGCTGGCTGGTATAAGTAATTGTTTCCATTGTTTGTTATTAATACAGATGTCAAGCATATACACAAAACAAAGTTGGCCCATGTTCAATACCTTGAACTCTTGAGTATCATGTACAAAGCAATAGAAACTACTTCAGACGAGAATCAAATAAACAAAGCTAGAGTCCATGACGCTATCAAGGAAGCTGTCAGCAATGGAAATGTCGAGTTTATTAAGAAGATATCAAGAGCGAATCCAGAACTTGTGTGGACTTCTGATCTAGCCAGAGACGTGTTTGTGCTTGCTATTGAACTTCGCCAAGCGGAAGTTTTGAGCCTTATGCATGGTCTCCCTAACAAACAAGTAATAGCAATCTCTTATTTTCCTGGCACTGAAAATACCATGTTACACAAGGCAGCATCAATACCATCTTCAAAAATACTCAATCTCATCCCAGGAGGCGCAGCTCTACAAATGCAGAGAGAACTACAATGGTTCAAGGTATCGTTTTTCACTTGTTACGCTAACAATTTACTTCGAAGCAAAATGTATACTGATTTGGGACCATAACATATATAGTCAGATCATTATCTCCCAAAATTTTGTTTTCTGAATTGAGTAGGATTTATGTATGATGAAAAAAGAACAGTGCCTTGACTTCCTGATTTTTTTTGTTTTTAATGGATAATGTAAGGAAGAAATGAAAATTTTAAACTTGTTTTAAAAAGATGAAAGGAACGAGTAAAATGCACGTAGTTCATTTCATAGTTTTTCGCACTAAAAAAGTATTTGGAACTCTTATGATAAGAACTATTGTTTTATACTATAATTAGGAACCGTTGTTTTAACTGTAAGAAACTACTGTTTTAACTGTTGGATTAGTTTTTCAACGGTCTAATCTGTGAGCGTCTACACTAAAATGTTACAAACTCGACACAAAATTATTCCTACTCCAAAATCAGACTATTAAAAAACTAAGCCAACGGCCCCTACAACAGTTCCTATTAGTAAGGTAAAATAGGAGTTACTACTATTAAAGTTCTCAAAAGTATTGGAATTATTGCCCCTTGAACTTTTGCACATTTTGCAATTTTTTAGTAAATAAGTGACAGGACTTGGCAAATTTTCTTCAACTAATTTATCTTAGTTTTTTATTGGGAAAATTTAACCGTCGTTGTTTACACATCTTTGTCAAAATAGTTAAGGTTGAAATGAAAAGTTCTAAATTCTAGAACTTAAAAATGTTAAAACTCTTAAATTCTTTCCTTAAAATGGTATACTTTTGTAATGAAGGAGGTTGGGTCAATCGTAACACCTGCGGAACACTTATATACAAACGAGAAGCGTCTCCGACCACAACAACTGTTTACAGAAAACCACAAGGATTTGGTAATTGCAGGAGAAAAATGGATGAAGGACACATCAGGTTCTTGTTCTGTTGTGGGTGCTCTAATTGTTACCATCACATTTGCTGCGGCATTCACAGTTCCTGGTGGTAACGATCAAAATATAGGCTTTCCTATATTCAGGAACAAAAAACTGTTCAAGGTTTTCTTTATATCAGATGCAATCTCACTGTTTGCGTCAACAACATCAGTTTTAATGTTCCTAGGAATCCTCACATCACGTTATGCAGAAGAAGATTTCTTGAAATCCTTGCCAACAAAGATGATAATAGGCCTCTCCACCCTATTTTTCTCAATAGCAACCATGATGATAGCATTTTGTGCTGCAGTTTCCGTTATGCTTCCAGAGACATGGATTGTTCTTCTCGTCTGCTTACTTGCGAGTGTTCCGATTGCCTCATTTGTAAGGATACAGTTTCATCTGTTAGTTGATATCTTCATGTCTACTTATGGACCAAGTATTTTTAAGAGGAACATTAAACCTTGGTTAGATAGCAAACGCCAATAAGATGAAGGTTTGTATTTTTATACATATGTGTGTGTGATGTATTCTTGGTACTCCACATTCTAGAGACAATTACTGAATTGTCAAGTTATCAACAGAATTTGTGTGGATGTGTTCGGAAAGCAAATATATATGACTGGATTTTATTTCTGGACGTATTGAAGTACAGTTCTTTTCAAGTACTTCTTTCATTGGTCAACCTTGTCTTTTTTTTTTTTATGGAAGAGAAAGTATCTAAAGATACAATTCAGAGTGAAAAGAAATCTGACCAATAATGTCTTTTTCTATCTAAAGAGCGAATAAGAGTAAATCATGTGACGTTGAAAACAACACATAAGATTTATCTAACTGTCTAGAAAAAGAAAATATAGTACTGGGGACAATAGACTATAGACAGTGCCATAAAAACCTATAAAAGTGGAGAGAACAAGATATAAGCAGGAGAAAAGACTAAAAATATAATTAAGTTATGAAGAAAACAAGATAGATGAACTTAGCTTATGTAGCAGAAAGGATAGTTATTGCTTCGACATTAATGGCAATTTGATCGTTAAAACATTATCTTGATCTATTTGCTTACTTGAATGCGGTTTGTTAGGAAGAGACTGTAAAGGAAGGAATAGAAGCCGTCCTTACAAACCTCAACACCTCGTAAATGTAAAAGATATGGGAAATAATTAACAATAGGACTAATCAAAATTGGCAAATCTGTGGAAAAGTCATCGGAATAAAAAGCTAATAATTGAATGAAGAGAAGTAGATAGTTTAATAAGGGTTACATACAATGCTCACACTACAACAATTTCGCTTATTTGCGACGACATTATTTGCGACGACAATTGTCGTCGCAAATAAGTGAATATTTGCGACGACATGTAGCCGCAAATATGTTCGTCGAACTGGAAAAATAATGTCTTCGTAAAAATTCCACATGTCATCGTAAATAAAGGCTTGGCGCCAGATCTCATATGGCGCGAACTTTTACCGCCAAAATAACATTATTTGCGGCGACATGTCATCGCCAATACTTTATTATTTGCGACCACATATATCGTCGCAAATAAAATTTAATTTATTTGTTTTCCCCGACCAAAAAAGATTATTTTGGTGGGTAGCGAAATATTTTTGCGACGACATTCTATGTCGTCGCAAAAAATGATTTTGAATTCCCTCAACAAAATAGAAGGCAGGAAAAGAGGGTGGGTGCCCAAAATATTATTTGCGACGACATTACACTATCATCGCAAATAAGAATTCCAAAACCTTCCTCCCACAACATTTGTCGTCGCAAATAATGAAATGTCGCCGCAAATAATTTTAAGTTATTTTTGCGATGATATGTCGTTACAAATAGTCTTTAGTGTCGTCGCAAAAAAGTCAGTTATATGCCCACAAGCAAGCCCTCCTTCTCCATTTTTTCCGATCGGCTTCTCTCTCTCTCTCTCTCTCACTCGGCCTCTCACCATTTTCTCTTATTTTCTCACTCCAAAATCTTAAAATCTCTTTATATTCTCTTCAAAATCAACAATATTATAACTAATGTCCAATGTTTGTTTGTGCAGAATTTTTTGGTCGCTGCAATGGGGAAACTCGGGAAGCAAAAGCTGAAGTCCATGTTCAAGAAGAAAGCTTCCAAGAGTAATCTTCTCTTTCATTTTCGTTTTTTGTTTTTATTGCTTTTATGTTCAGACTTTGATAATTTTTCTTTTTAATGCTTTTATTTTCTTTTATAAGTTTTATGATTACATAACAGTTGTTCACGATTTTTTTTTACTGGTTTTTTGTTTTCTCAGAGACAAAGGTCAAGATCTGGTTAACTTATGGATATCTTCCAGAAGTTATGGATTGTGTTTATGTAGTAATTTATTAAGTTCCTGGAAAGCTATGTCCAAAACTGGTTGAGAACTGGTTTTAAACACTTTTATGACGACACTATGTCGTCGCAAATGCTCTATCACACGTCATCATCGACGACATATTCGATGGAGCATTCGTGACGACTTATTCGCGACGACTGTCGTCGCAAATATATTTGTGACGACATATCAAAACTTTGTCGTCTCAAATATATTATTTGCTACGAGTTTTTCGTGACGACTAATTTGCGACGACATGTCATTGAAAATGCTGTATTTGCGACGATAAATGACCTATTTGCGACGACATTGAGTTGTCGCAAATGACCTTTTTCTTGTAGTGTCAATAGAATAAAGATGTACGGATTGAATATTAAGGTCTAAAGTGAGCTTTTATTAGCACATAATCAAAATACAATCACAATCACCAAAGAAGAAAGAAACTAAGACAAAGACAAAATAACAATAACACAAAATACAATAACACAATTTAAAGAATGGGAAATATTGTTATGAAGAATCTGAAAATACAATAGACTATTATCATCAAAGACATTAGTGATACAGTGACACATTTCTTCCTTTTCATTTTTTTTGTTAAATTCAAATAACTCTTACGTTTTAAGAATTTTGTTAAAAAAAAAAAAAAAGATTAGTTTCGTTTATGCTTGAGTTATGAGCTGATTTTCAGTTTCAATAAAAAATAAAAAAGCTCTCTGGGGAGTTTTGAATGTCGTTGTCGTTTTTTCTTTCTTTTTCTTTTTTATTTAGATTTTATGATGTTGTGTTGTTTAGAGATAAAGCTTCTCAATTTCTTGCGCTGAAATTTTACTGAAAATTTTCCGAAATTTCTCAACATTTTATCCAAATTATAATATATGCTTAACAATATCGATATTTACTGATTTTTTATTTATTTATATTTTCTGACATTTTGCTGAAAACGATTTTTTAGTGGAAAAAAATTTGAAATTTCGATACCTACTTCGGTGAAATTTTCATCCTTAGTTATTGAACTGAAAAAGTCATTTGCCAAAATTAATTTCTCAATTAAATAAATAAATGGAAAAAATTAAATATGGGAAGACGTATGTTCCAAAGTTAGTCCTTATCTGAATAAATAGATAGAAAGCGTCAAATATGTGTAGCTTAAAAATCTCGTTCTAAAACATTTTTCTTTCGGCCCCACTTTGACTAGAATGTTTACCTCGACCTCAGTTCCAACCCAATCCCAGCCTCAATCTTGATTCTAGTTTCGAAAGTAACAATTTTTCAAATCAAGGAAAAGATTTGTATCAAAAAAATTGAAAAAGGAAATTCTTTATTTATAAATAATAAGCTGACAACAATTTAGATTCTTTATTTATAAATAATAAGCTGACATCAATTTAAAAACAGAAAATCATTCTAATCTGTTTTATTAAAAAAAATCATTTTCATTGAAAAACTTGTTTAAAAAAATGATTCTGAATATGGCCTAAACTGTTGATATTTAATGATTTCAATCATTTATTTAGTATACTGATTAACTGACACTATTTTCTTAGGTTAGGGAGTAAATATCGTATAACTTCTCATTTATCCATTAATTTAAGTGTATTTTTTGACATTTTTTTTTTTTAATTTAGGGGTTATATATGGTTCGACATGAGGGACCAAAGACTGCCTTCTGCCGGCATTTGGTAGATTACCAATGGTGATTTTGTAGATTAATTTTCAGACCAACAAGGTACTATTTTCGCTAAAATATACATTGCTGATATTTAACTTGTTAATTTAAGGGGTATAAATATGAATGCTAGCTCTTTAAGAGCCACTAGTTATTTTATATTTTTAATTAAAATAATTAATAATTTAGCTTTTTTTTAGCTTTTTTTTTTTTTACTCTAACCATTAGTTAAATGGTTAACTATTTTGGCTAAAGTATTTTCCACTAACTAAGAGCATCTTGTTGTGAAAAATCGTAACGCAAGTATACGCTATCGCAATCAAGTAATATAATAGTGAATAAGAATATCGTCCCACGAGGATTGTTGTTTACTAATTACCGACATTATATTAACTCTAATTTTATTTGAATACTTGAAAAGAGAGTTTATAAAATTAAGTAAAGTAAAACTAAAACAATTAAATAAATTAAACAATGCTAAGCAATGGATGAAAATTCAATAGATTAAGATTCTAGGGTTTCCGATTTCACCAAATTAATCATGTTCAAATTCTCATAATTCAAGAAAATTAACATTCAATCCTATACCGACAGCAATTTCTCTAAAGCAATTATTATTCTTTCTCAAGCAACGATAATATTAATCCAACAAGCAAAATCTACATCTCTGTCAGACTTCTAAACCTGTTGAAAATCATTAAGTGTAAGAAATTCAAAAGAACTGCACAAGCATCATAGATATCTCTATCCTATGAACAACTCATGGTATTTCAATTAAGAGCTTATTCAATTATCACCTCTCAGTCTCAAATCAAATACAAAATAGTGTAATAGTTGGCCAAACAATCACAAGCATTAAGAATAAATTCAAATACTCAGCATATATGGATTAAACATCAATTACTTAAAAAGAAGATTGAGAATTCGAACATTCATAATCCGGCTACATCGTAGCCCTAGAAAAAGGAATTAGTTCATCTCTAAACATAATAAATTCCTAAACAAAGTCTTAATCATTGGAAAGGAAAGAAAAGAACTAGTTTGGAGTTGAATTGAAGCATCCCCGTCTCCGGATTTGAGCCGTTCTTCTTCTTCGTCCCAATTCTCCTTTTCTTCTCTTGAATCTTCTCTCAAAAGCCAGCCGTCATTCCATAGTCTAAAAGTCCCCTCTAATTGCCCTAGAATATCTATTTATATGTTTCGGAGCATTAGGGTCAAAACGGGTAAGTTTTCTCACGATTGGCCTTCAAAACGCGTAATTTCTCGCGTCGTAGCGCTGCGGCGCTGAGTTTCCAGCGCTGCGGCACTGTTGTGTCAAACTCCTAGGCGCTGCGGTGCTATAATGGGCGCCTAAGCGCTGTCCATTCTGCCCAGTGCACAATTTCTGCCGGATTTCAGCGCCGCGGCGCTACAAACAGGCGCCAAAGCGCCACTAGTTCTGCCTAAATTGCTGATTCTGTATAACTCAGTGCCAAGGCACTACAGATTGGCACCTAAGCGCTATGATTTCTGTCTTTTTCCACCGAAATTTGTCCAAAACCTTCCAAATCATAGACTTCCACCTATCCTTCAAACAAAGAACGAAAACACACATAAAAACTAACAAAAACCTCGAAACCAACTAGATATTAAGTATAAAACGATACCAAATGAGCGAGTAAAACTCACTCATCACATCTCTACGGAAAATTTCTAAATTTAATTTAAATTTTAGCTAAAATGGCTAGAAAGACATTTTAGCTAGCACTATTTGGGTGGTACACTCCAACTGTACTCTCTATTTTAACTAAGTATAGATTATTTTAATATTTATTGAGTTTAAAAATATAAATAACTTTATTGCATTTAGAAAGAATTTTTGCATTTACAATGATTTGAAAGAATAAAATATTATAAAAAAATAAATTGTTAGCCACTTCTTGTTAGTTATATTTAGTTAGTGGGAAATAGATTCTCCAAAATAGCTAACCATTTAGTTGATAGTTGGAGTTGAGAAAAACTAAATCTAGCTAAATTATTAACCATTTTAGCTAAAAACATGAAATAACTAGTATGGTCGGAGTTGCTCTAAATATAGCTAGTAAGAAGTAATTAGCTATTTACTCTTTTTCTTATTTTATTCTTAGTTTTAACATAAAGTAAAAGTTTTAAAAAATTAATATTTTAAACTCAAAAAAATATTAAAATAATTTTTGTTTAGCTAAAATAGAGAGTATGATTATAGTTACTCACTAAAAAATTGTTAGTTAAAATAACTTTTTAGTCATTTTAACTAGAATTTAACTAAAATTTAGAGAGTTCCATCGAAAATGCTCTAAGAGACACTCAAGATTTAGAGGTTATGTTACGAAAATTTTAGTAATTAATATTTCTAGAAACTACAGTAAGTAAATAGCAAGATTTTAAAATAGTTGTAGCAATAGCAAGTTTAATAGATAAATAATCTATTTACTAGAATTAAATAAAATAATAGTTTACTTTCATAAATGACTATAACTTTGTACCCTGTTTTAATATGCTTGTATTTTTAAAAGAGTTTATTTGGTTTCAAAATTATGTATCCTAATTTAAAATACTTGGTACATTTTAAAAAATTAATAAAATGATAATATAACACTATTTATACTTTTATAAATGGTCTCTAATTTCATAAATGGTTCTTAAAGTTTAGTTTCAATCTCAATTTAATCTTGACTTTTTAAATGTCACACAGTTAATTATTAAAATTTTATTCAGTTTCAGTTTCAATCTTTCTATTAGATAGGTAAATTATAAGCACCTTTAGATTAAAAATCTACCCGTAGGAAAAGAAATAATGACCACAAACCTACAATATCAAATTAAGGTCCCGTTCATTTTACTGATTTAAGTTTATAATTCGAGTTTTATTACGGTAAAAAGTTCTCAAAAATAATCACATTTAATTTTTTTATTACAATAAAAAATTATCACGTAAAGTCATATTTTAACTCAAATTAATGAGCTAAACGGGCCTAAATCCTTCCTCCAAGTAAAAAATTCCATCTAGCTTCCATCTTGCTCCTCCCCAACGCAAGCCGTCTCTTTCGTCGGTAGTCTCACCGACGACGGCGCCGGCACAAACCACCATTACTTGACGACTAGAAATCTCAGAGCTGAGGAACTCCTCCGTCAAAACCTCCGACGTCGTCCCCGAGACCTAGAGATTCAACGAATTGGCTGCCACTGACAAGGTGGTGTTTGTTTTTTTTTTTTTTCTTTTCTTTTTTTCAATGATCTTGTTCTAGAGTAGAGTGATTTGGAACCTTTCATATAAAATGATTTCACTTGATAGAATTTCGATTTTAGTCCCCCAATTTTCATTGCTTTTCTCTGGCAAACAAACAAACACCCTTGAGTCTAATCTGTTATTGTAATCTTCCCCTTTCTTGGCGTCATTCCCGGTTGGAAGCTACCGCAATAAAGAACCCATAAATAATTTCTCTTGTCCCTGCTCTTTCAGTGGGTCTTACAGATATCAATGGCTAGTTAAATACTCCCCTGATATTCTTCTGCAACAAACTTCAATGGAGAATAATTCTGCCATGTTCTTTTCCTCTCGTTGTGAGCTATAACATAAGCAAGCTCGTAATGAAATACATGAGAGATGGAAGTGAAGATGAGTGAGTCATTGGAAATGAATTTAAGGCCTCGTTATTTTTAAGTTTTTATAGTTAAATTTTTTTTAGAAAATGTCATATTTCATTTTTCTGTTGTATAGTTAAAAACTTTTAAAAAAAATCTGCAAAAAAGAACGTGACCTAAAGTTTGGAAATTTTTTTTCTTCTTCGTCACCGTCGAGGGTGGCTTTGTCGTCTGGTTTGCCGTGCTAAGTGATGCTTTTATTTTTTGTTTTTAATTAAATTAAATAAAAGAGAGAAGAATTTTTTGAGAGAGAAGGGATTAGGTGCTTAAGCACGTACTATCTTAATTTAAATGACTGGGGCCCACATGCAATCCATACAAAGCCAGCCATTGGATTGCTCCCTACCGAGTAGGGGCAATTAGCACCCGTACAGTAGACATGCCCATAATAGAAGGGAACGGTTTAAAACAGTAAAAATAATAAATATACTAACAACTTGTTTACCAACCTCTGTACGTACGCTTTAATTTAGACAGTTGCTTTTTCCATAACACTTATTATTGCTATCCAACCTCTATAAACTGATTTAGATCTGCATTCTTGTAGTGTGGCTTCACCTGCTGCTGCTGCTTCTTGATCATCAACGTGGGTAAATACTTTTTTGTTTCGATATATTAACTAATTAGCTATTGAGTGCTATCGTTGTGTGCTAATTAAAATTCTTTATCACCTGACAAATTATGTTGAAGTTTGGTGCGCACTTGATTCAGTGATCTATTACAATGGAATCTGGAAATCCAATTACAGAAAAAGAATCAGGCTTGGAAAAGATGAATGAAAAGGCAAACAAGCCTCCAGGTATATCTCACCCTGACTCCCTGTGAATGTGAAAAAGGAAAGTGCAAACGATGAAAACGTTGTATTCTTTAAATCCCCCCATCTGGGTAGTCCTAAATTATTAAGGATGTTCTTTTATCCAAATTATGTTGCTAAATTATTCCCAAAAAATGCATAATAAATATCGATTAGCATAGGCTTATAGCTCAAGTGGTTGGGAGTATGAATGTGTGCGTATGTCTACTAGGTTTAAACTACAATGGTTTCATTTTTTGAACAAAGTACGAGCTATAGATCCCATACCGTATTTTAAAAAAAAAAAAAAAAAAAAAAACACTGGCGGTAGATACATTATGCTCGATTTCTTTACATGTTCATATAATTCATCTAATGGTAGAAATTATTTAGCTGAAAATGGAAATGGCAGGGAGTGATGACAAGATTGCAAATGAAGTCGACTTTGAACGGCACAGGCCACTCTTCGACGCTGGCAGACATGGTAATTGGGAGATGGCTAAGACGAATCTTGACCAACATCCTGATGCAGTGAGAGCGAGAATCGATGTTTCGGGCAATACTCTACTTCACGTCGCAGTGAGTGCTGGACATTTGCACATTGTGAAGGAGTTGGTGCAATTATTGACTGAAGAAGACCTAATGATGCGACAGAAGGATGGTTTCACAGTTCTTACATTTGCCATAGTAATCGGAAACATTTCCATCGTTAAATACTTGATTAGAGAGAACAAGAAACTAGTTCGCATTTTTCCTACTTATCCTGACATTCCAATCAGCGTTGCTGTCACCTTAGGCTTTCAAGAAATGGCGCGTTATCTTTATTCTGAAACACCAGGAGAAGATCTAACGTTGCCAGAGAATGGCATGATAAGCTCTTCCCTCATTTCTGAATGCATATACCGAAAACAATTTGGTAAGTGTTCAACGAATAAACAAATATTGTTGGATAGTCTGTGGTTTTTTGAGAAAACGTAGTGTATATGGTTAACTAGCTAGCATCTGACCTTAGACTATGCTCACTCATATAACCGTACAGTACCAGGTTTTTGAAACGAAATTTATTGCTCTTTCCTTTTTCTCTCCTTTATTTTCTTCTATAATGTGTTTTTGTAAATTCGTATTGAAATCCTATACCACTACAGATATCCCCATCCATTTGCTCGGGCGTTGCCCAGGTCTGGCAATTACTGTGGATAATTTTGACAGACTCCCCGTGCTGTCATTAGCAAGTTCTGCAACCAAATCCGTCTTTGCTACTAGAAGCCAGTTAAGATTTTGGCAACGATGGGTATATGATGGTGAGTATCCACTTGTTTCTCTTAATTCTTTAACAATCTTCTTTAATTTCTTGTTAACAAACTTCCGTTCTCTATCTATTGCAAAAATTGACTGCAGGAAATCATGACCTTGGCAACTTGGCTTTGCATAAACTAATCATGCAACTCATTCTCAGTTGCCTCTGTTTCTTTGGTGACAGGCATAAACATTGGCAGTGATGCAGCTAATCAAATTTCTATGGATGTCCAGAATCTGGAAGATAGCCAAATGGATAAAAATGACTTGACTCCAATTAGGTCAGGTAATTAAGGCTAATAAGATGATTTTTGACCAAAAAAAAGGTAAGGAGTAAGTGATTTTTTTAACTGAATTCATGAAAATTCGTCTAAAATTTATAAGAAGTATAAGTTTATAACTAAGAAATATTGCAATTTTTTCTTTAATTTCATTTTAATCTATTTTATGTATATTGTTATACTTTACGTACGCATAGTCATGAATTATTGGATTTAAATATATAATATACACACAAAGCTTAGTGATGATTAATGTCGAATAATTATATTCTCCGCAGTACTGGTGGGTCTATTGGCACGAATGCCATCAAATCTTCTCCAATTTTTAGGTAACTCACTAGTTCTCTTTGTTATTCTTAGTCTCTTTTTCAAATATCTATATACACACACACACACACACATATATATATATATATAAGGAAAAAAGGAGGGAAATAGACGAAGTTAATAGGATAATAAAAATTAATAGATCAATACTTAAAAATAGCTAGAGCACTTTTGGTATAAGGGTTTTAGAACTGGAATTATGATTTTAGTTCAAATTAATGTTTGTTTACAAAAAGAAAAAAGTAGTCTAGATTTGACTGACATAGATTCAGTGTTTGGTTTGGATGGTTCTGATTCAATGTTTAAACCTTGATGTGATGTTTTAAATCAGAATCACCTATGATTCTAAAACCACCCTTTTTTTATTTTAGGTGGTTCAAACCCGTAATTTTGGTTCTGATTTTAGAACTATGATTTGGACTCAAAATTATGAATTATAATTCTGATTCCAAAATTAAAATTAGAATACTTTAATTTAAACTATCGTACTAAACGAACCCATAGTAAATAGACCAACTGAGTGTATATCTAGATTTACCAATTGATTAAATTACAAAAGTGTCCCTATATCTGGATACTACTTTTGAACATTTGAACACCTGACACCTCTCTCTCTCCCTTCTCATATTCTCTCTCTTCGAATAGCACCCGCATATCTTCCCCCCTCCCAAGGCGCCTAAAAACCATACATAAATAACAAAAAGTTCACAAAATTGTGAACTTTTTCAACGCCAAAAACCATGGCACTGAATATGAAACTTTTTGAAAAATGTTTTGTTATGCCACGGTTGAGAAATGGACCATTGCTTTGGCTGCCAAGCATCGAGACATTTCCAGTCGAGAGATGGTCACTGACGCCGAGGAAATGGTCGTACAAAAGGTGCCCTCAAGACGACGAGAGTGTTGAGTCGGTGGAGGATTTGCGTCGAGAACTCCGCCTGAGCTGTGAACTTTGCACCGTCGAGAGAGCAACTCAGTCAAATCTCAACTAAATCCCGTCATCTCAGGAAAAGATATACTGCAGCAACTACCCCGATTTGGGTCAGGAAATTAGATAACCAATGAAGGTGATTGTCCCGATTTGGTAGTTGAAATTACGGGTGTAAATCGGCCGGGTAGGGTAGGGTTGAGCCGAAAAATTGAGCCTACCCGACCAGTGCGGGTTGAGAAAATTTTAGGCCGTGACACTCTCTTAAGTCTACAAACCCGCAACCTTTTGGGTGACCTCATATAGGGTCGGGTTACTCGGGTTGGTGAAAACTAATTTTAATCTATGACTTCATCAATTTTAATCAATTTTTAGTCAATTAATCTGTGCTTGTTATAGAAGAAATCATTATCAAACAGAACATGTCCTTCCTTCAAGAGGGGGTCTAAATGCAATGTGAACAATTAAAACACTCACTTTGAAATCAAACACTTCCAATATAAATAAAGAATGTCCTAATTCAACAACTATGGTATACAAGCATTTTTTACACAAACCGTGAATCCAAAACATAAATAAGTTAACAGTTTAAAAACATAAAGTCCATAAACTTATGAAAGTAAGAATTTGAAGTGTTGGACATTGTTTTACTTACTTTGAACATGTTCGGCCGGGTAGGGTTACCTCGGGTTCATGTAACCCCACCCCGCGCCCCTACCTGTGCAGTGCGGGTTAGGCATAATTAAAACTAAAAATTAAATAAAAAATTGGAAACCCGTGATTTTCGAGTAGGGTCGGCTCGGCTCGGCTGGGTTCGTCAGGTTCGGGGTGATTTCTTATAGCCTTAGCTGAAATCGTGGAAGTACAGCTGCCAGATCCCAAGATTTAGGGGGAAGGGGATGATCTCATTGAGAAATGGAAAGGAGATCCCTAATATGTAAAACGCCTACAAATAGAGCATGATTCTTCTGTTAACTTTTTCACGCACTATTATACAACTCTGAAAGATTGTAATCAACAAAATATTAGTGCATCCACAAGTGGACGTAGGCGGAGAATTCTTGCCAAACTACTATAAATTTATGTGTTATTTATTTCCTATAACTATAATATTTGATTAATCCGTGACAGATGTTTGTGAGTGTTCCTGGAGAGTTAATATTTAGTTGACTAAATTTTATCGTTAACAATTGGTGCTAGAAGGAGGGCCCCAAACCCAAAAATCAAATCCAGCAAAAAGCAGTGAATATGCCTCCGAGAAAGACTCGCAGCATGACGACCAATCAGAAAAGTCAGGAAGGCCAGAATCTTACCATTGGAGGGAGGAATCCAACGAATCCACCCAACGGCAACCAGGAACTGACGGGACTACAACCTAATCATAGGGCGAACCCATCGGCCGTTGGAAACCCCCCAGATTGCCTAGACCTGCTTCAAAGACAGGTCAAAACACTCGTTATGGCCGTAGAAAGGATGGCTATAGCCCTCGCTGAACGGGATCAAAGGCCAAATTTGATGTCATAGCTGGAGGATGCGCCGATGAACCTAGTGAACGCCGCTGTCGGGAACCAAGTGATTGGCGACCAACGTGGTGGCGCTGAGGGGGTCGGTGACAGTGGGGCTAACAATAACCCCTGTCCAGCCAAGTCGAATAGGTCTTTGGGGAGCAGACAACGGGCTCCCAGGCAAATAGCCCAAGAAAGGACTGCAGCTCAGACAGTGAATAACAGAGAGGTGCCTCCCCGACCACAAGAAAACAGATGTCGGAGAAACGTTGTTCTGGTGGAATATTCGTTCGTACGTGGTGGAGACCTAAGAGAGCAGTTGAACACTTGATGCGTTCGAGATATGCAGCAGGCCAAGGAGGAAGAGCTCACGGCCAAGAATAAGGTTCTGGCTGAAAAGATGGCCAAACTAAAAAAACAGATAGGGAGTCGGCTAAACAACTTTGAGCAAGTTGTTAGAAAGGTGGCCGAGGCTGTAAACATCGACGCCAAAATATACACGTCTCACAACCACCCGTTCACAAAGAACATCATTCAGGTGTCGCTACCCGATAAGTATAAGCCACCCCCATTCCCTTATATAATGAAAGGAGTAATCCAAACGACCACCTGGAAGTCTAACAGGGCACATGGTCCTTCATAGGTATCATGAGGAGGTCATGTGTCGGGCGTTTAGAAACCATCTTTCTGACTCCGCAAGAAGGTGGTTCAAGTCCCTGAAACCATACTATCGAAGAATGCATTCCTGACTCAGTTCATAAGTGTCAAAAAGTACATCCTATCGAAGCAAAACCTTTCAAGGGTTTACCAGGGGCCGAATGAGTCCCTGAAAGATTGGATAGCCCGATTCGGAGAACATGTGGCTGGCACCGAGGGTATCTCTGACGAGGTGGCTTTGATGGAGGCCATGTCGAGTATGAAGAAGGACATCCTCTACATCCCAGACCTCGACCGGAGGCGGCCACAGACCTACCAAGAATTCTTGACAAAAGCATAGGGATGCATTAATACAGAGGAGGCCAAAAAGGTCTTAAAAAGTAAGGTGGTGGTCCCCGTAAAAAAGGAAGCAAGGCAGCTAAGCAACCAGAACAACAGTAAGAAGCGCCGAGGTAATCCTTAGGTGCAAGCGGAGCAAAAGTATAATCCAGCCTCGAACAACAGGGGCAACAACACCTCGGCAGGACAGGGGGATACCAAGCGGTCTAAGCCATAAAAATATGACCCCTACACCCTATTAACCATGGGGATTGAGGATGTTTATCACGAGATAAGTCACCTCCAGATATTACGTCGGCCGCCACCGCTCAAATCTGACCCAGTGCGAGGAAATCAGAGTAAGCGTTGTAGGTTTCACAGTGAAAGCAGACTTACGACCGTTGAATGCTTTGATCCGAGGGACGAAGTCGAAAGGTTGATCTGAGAAGGGAGGCTCAATGAATACCAGGCCAATCGACGGAGCAACAACAATCGGCGAAACAACGACCGACGGGAAGATCAAAGGTAGGATAATCCGCTCAAACATGTTGGCATGATAAGAATAATCTTTGGAGGGCCATATATCAGAAGTACTTCGCGTCGCACACAAAAGGAGTACGTTAGGGAAGCGAAGGAAAAGTTTAACCGGAGAATAATGAGTATATCCGGTCGAGAAATAAAGGCGGCGAGATATGAAAAGGCCGAAATAACCTTCTCAGAGGCAGACGCTAACGGTGTGCATTTCTCCTAGAATGATACTCTCATTGTTGAAGCCATGATCGGTAACCACACGGTTTGCCACAACCTGGTTGACAACGACAGTTCGATAGACATTCTGTATGCCGACTGCCTCAACAAGATGGGGTTCCCCCGAACGAGACTGCAGAGTAATACACAACCCTTGTACGGCTTCTCTGGGGATTGTGTCATCCCTGAGGGGATAAGAGAACTACCGATGACGATTGGTGACCGACCACACACCTTGATCATTATGTTAAATTTTTGGTGGTGAATGGAGGTGACCAGTATAATACAGTCATCGAGCGGCCAACGCTGAGAGCTCTGAAAGCCATAACGTCAATCTATCATCAGATGATGAAGTTTTTAACCCCCAACGGGATTGGAAAAGTAAGACGAAACTAATATGAGTCTAGGCTTAGGTATTCGGAGATGGTATGCCACTACGTTGAGCCGAGACAGGCGAGAAGGGAGATGAGGATAGTGATGGCCGGGGCAGAGGAATTTGATCTAGATCCGAGACTCCCAGGCGACGAGACAGGGACGGGACTGGTCGAGGAATTGATCGAGGTCCCTATTGATGAGAATGAGTTGATAAGAAAGCTGAGAATAGGCTCAGAACTTGAGGAACAGAGCCGGGAATGACTGATAAAATTCTTCAGAAGCAACCTCGATGTGTTTACTTGGACTCATGATGACATGGAGGGGATAAGATCGGATGTAATGAGCCATATGCTCAACATAGATGAGAAGTATTATCCCAAGAGGTAAAAGCGTCAACCAATGAATGCCGAGAGGTATAAAGCTCTACGGGGGTAGGTTGACAAATTGATAAAAAATAACTTTATCTCGGAAGTCCTATATCCTGAGTGGATTTCCAATCCTGTGCTGGTACTAAAGCCTAATGGAAGGTGGCGGAATTGTGTCGACTTCAGCGACATAAACAAAGCATGTCCCAAAGATAACTTTTCGCTCCCAGGAATTGATCAGCTGGTCGACGCCACAGCGGGGCACGAGCTCTGAAGCTTTATGGACACATATCTGGCTACAACCAGATACCAATGTTCCCCCGTGATGAGGAGAACACAGCGTTCATCACTGATAGATGCCTGTATTGCTATAAGGTCATGCCCTTTGGCCTCAATCAGCGTCTGGTCAACAAGATGTTTGCAGATCAGATAGGAAAAATGATGAAGGTATACATCGATGATATGCTAGTGAGAAGTAAGAAGTCTGAGGACCATGTGGGGCACATCAAGAGGATGTTTGACATCTTATGAATGTACAGACTGAAGTTGAATCCCCTCAAATGCGCGTTTAGGGCCAAGTCAGGGAAATTCTTAGGTTTAATGGTGAGCAGTCAAGGAATTGAGGCCAACCCAGAGAAGATACATGCATTCCTCGACATGAAATCGCCAAGAAAACTAAAAGAGGTCCAAAAATTAACGGGTTGTATAGCTTCGCTCAACAGATTTATCTCAAAATCTATAGATAAGTGTATATCGTTCTTTGATACCCTGAAAGGAAGCAAGCCATTCCAATGGACAGAGGAGTGCGAACACGCGTTTCGACAATTGAAGTGATGAGCCATGGTTGAGAAATCGACCGTTTCTGTGGCTGCCAAGCGCCGAGACATTCCCAGTCGAGAGATGGTCGCTGACGTCGAGGAAATGGTCGTACAAAGGATGCCCTCAAGACCATGAGAGCGTCGAGCAACTGGAGGATATGCGTCGAGAACTCCGCCTGAGCCGTGAAGTTCGCACCGTCGAGAGAGCAACCCGGTCAAATCTCAACTAAATCCCGTCATCTCAGGAAAAGATATACTGCAGCAACTACCCCGATTTGGGTCAAGAAATTAGATAACCAATGAAGGTGATTGTCCCGATTTGGTAGCTGAAATCGTGGAAGTACAGCTGTCAGATCCCAAGATTTAGGGGGAAGGGGATGATCTCCTTGAGAAATGGAAATGAGATCTCTAATATGTAAAGGGTCTATAAATAGAGCATGCTTCTTCCATTAAGTTTTTTACGCACTATTCTACTACTCTGAAAGATTGTAATCAACAAAATATTAGTGCATCCACAAGTGGACGTAGGCGGAGAATTCTTGCCAAACTACTATAAATTTATG
This sequence comes from Morus notabilis, assembly GCF_000414095.1. Lineage (NCBI taxonomy): Eukaryota > Viridiplantae > Streptophyta > Magnoliopsida > Rosales > Moraceae > Morus > Morus notabilis. The sequence continues at coordinate 326,967 of NW_010358712.1, read as the reverse complement.
TGTTCTTTATTTCTTATAACTATAATCTTTGATTAATCCGTGATAGACGTCTGCGAGTATTTCTGGAGAGTTAATCTTTAGTTAACTAAATTTTACAGTCAACATGTTTCAACACTGAAACATTTTGATTTAAAAAAAATCCACACTGAAACACTGATTTTGTACAGCCACCGCCGTCAGAAAAGAATGGTAAAGCTCATGAACGGCCGAACTTGACTGCGATGGCCGCCGTTAGGTTTCTCATTGCAAGGCTAAGCTAGTAAGACCGTAATGATGGCGATATCTTGGCTTGCAAAGATCAACGATCTTTGCTAAAGAAATCTGTAGGACATCGTCTGTTTGAGAGAGAGTAGATCGTTGGAGAAGGAGAGAGAGTTGGCAGGAGGGAGGGGACGCACAGAAGAGAAAGAAAGGAGAGAAAATTGAAAAGAAAGAGAAAAAAATGGAAAAGGATAAATTTGGAAAAATAAAGTATTTAAAACCGAAAAAACTTTACTAATTTCTATACCTCGTTTTATTTTATCGGGTTGAGTTTTCAGTTTTAAGTTTATACAGTTAAAATCTATCAAAAAATGTCACATTTAACTTTTTCTGTTACAGTTAAAAGCTTTTAAAAAATTTCATATCTTAACTCGAATTGAAAACTCGAATCCACGGCTAAAAATTGGTCAGTGGGCTATTTACTTCCACAAGTATTAAACGTTGGTCCATTTCCTTATAGTGTGGTTTCAATGGTTAGTTCAATTTATCCATTTATTAATTGTTAAAGGTTCTTTATAAAAGCGCTCTCTCTTTTTTTTTTTTCTTTTCCGTTGAATTTAAGTTTGTCATTTCAAAACTAGCTGCCTGGTATAATAAGTTGTTTCCATTATTTGTTATTAATACAGATGTCAAGGATATATACGAAAAAAAGTTGGCCCATGTTCAATACCTTCAACTCTTGAGTATCATGCGCAAAGCAATAGAAACTAGTTGTGATGGAAATCAAATAAACAATGTTGGAGTCCTTAGCGCTATCGGGGAAGCAATCCACCGCGGAAATGTGGAGTTTATTATTAACATAACAAAAGCGAATCCAGAACTTATGTGGAGTACAAGTGTAGCAAGATACGTGTTTATGTTAGCTATTGAACATCGTCAAGCGGAAGTTTTTAGCCTTATACATGGCCTCCCTGATAAACAACTGATAGCATGCTATTATGATCCGGACACTCGCGATAACTTGTTACACAAGGCAGCATCAATACCGTCTTCGAAAATACTCAATCTCATCCCAGGAGGCGCAGCTCTACAAATGCAGAGGGAACTACAATGGTTCAAGGTACCATTTTTCACTTCCTACGCAAATACTTATTGAGTAGGATTTATGTATATATATAATGAAAAAAGAACAGTGCCGCAATTTCTTTATTTGAGTGGTAGATCGTAGATATATAGATACAGATATATGTATATATAGATAAAAAGGAAAATAAAATAAAAAAATAAAAATAATAGAGATAAGAGAGATTGACACATGGACAAAGGTCTACTATAGAAAAGAGCTTTTGTATAAGAAAAAGAAAAAAGATTGACACACATATACATATGTTAATTAGAAATTAGACAAATATGACTATTGATATGATAGATATTACACATAAAATAAAATAATTAAGTAGTGACACATTTGAAAAAAATTCATTTTACCGTTGATAAAAAGATAAAATAGAAACATATGCAAAAGAAATAATTTTCATAAGAGTACAGTGATGAAAAAATATATATATTTCGAAAAACACATGTAAAAAATTAAACTTTAAGATATTGCTTTCGTAAGAGTAAAGTGGTACAAAGAATTATTTTTTAAAAGAACAGATAAAAAATTAGATTGTAAGATAACATTAAAAAAATAAAATATTTAAAGAACAAAAAAATAAAGATAAAAAAGCAAAGAGTGAAAAAAAGGGAGAAGAAAGAGCTACCACGTGGCAATCCTAAGGAAAAGTACTATTGAAGATCTTAGCTCTTTTATGTATTATTAGATTTTGAAAAAAAAAAAAACATGTTGAAAAAAGTTAAAATGTTTAGTAGCGTAGAGCACTTGAGAAAAATTCAAAAAGCTAATAGGGAAAACAATTTTAAAAAAAGAAAAAGAATAAAAGTCAAGAAAAAAAAGAGACGAGCCACGTGTTGGCCTCCTCTTCTGTGAGAAGGAAAAACCTCCAGTCTTTTTTATTTATGTTTGCGATTAGCTATTAAAGATAGAAATTACAGATTAAATATTAAAGATAGAGATTAGAGATAGAAAAAAGAATTAAACTGTAGAGGAGCTTCTGAAAAAATAAGATTAATAAATAAGCAATTATTTTAACGCAAATAAATTAAGGAAAAAACGTGTTTAGAAAAACATGTTATAAAAGAGTCAAAATGCCTAAGCACATAGAGCACTTGAGAAATAACCAAAAAGAAAAACAATGGAAAAGAAAGAAAAGAAAAATAGTAAAAAATTGTATGCTAGAGATTATAGACTAGTTGAGTTAGTATGGGGAGAATAACATTATGAGTTTGATCCCTTGTTAAAACAAGTGACTTCCAACTTAAACAAGAAAGATATTTCAAAACATCACATCGAAAAAGAATTAAAATTATATAAAAGTTTTTAACTAAAAAAAGAAAAATAAACTTAAGTACAGAGATATTTAAAAGTAATATTTTAATTAAAAGAAAGTGTGAAAAATAGTTTTTTAAAGAGGGTATTGCGAAAAAAAAGAACTGTCAAAGAATATGAGGAGAAAATAAAAAAAAAAAAACACAATAGGAAAAAGAAAAGAAGACAAAAAAATTAAAACTAAAAATTTATTGTATAGGAGTTTTTAGCGCAAAAAAAAAAAAGCAAGAAAATAAAGGTGAAAGAATAAAAAAGTAAAAACAAAAATAAAGATAAAATATGAAGGAAAAAAATTAGAGATTGACCCGTGACAAAAAACAAAAAAAAGTTACCTCTTTGACTATTTTATGTATATTTAGATTAAATAATTTTACATCATATTTTGAAATGTACGCAATTTATAAAGCTTTCACATCTCAAAGTTCTGATAAATCCCTCCCTTTTTGGTCAATAAAATTTACTAAAATGTCCTCCACATTTTTTAATTTAACCTTTTTCTTAACTCTTTTTATCCTTATTCTTTTTTTTTTCCTTATTCTTTCTTTTTTTTTTAAATATAGAGGTGCTTAAATTTTACAATTTGAAGGTAGAAATTTAAAATAGTCTAAAATAGAAGGTATAATTTTTTGATAATCCTAAAATAAAGGGTATAAAGATCACTACAACATATCAGAGATTAGACGACACCGATTTAACGATATTTTACAAAAAATTTATCGTTAAAAACACGTGCCACGAAGACTTTCGTATTTTAAAAATCTATACACATATTATATGACGGATCTCAGAATACCATCATCTAAATGCCAAAAACTTTAAAAAACAAAGCAGACCTCTTCTGCTAATTCATTTTCTAAAAATTTTTAATGTTTTTTATATCTCTTCTATAACTTCGAGCACACTCTCACCAACTCTAAGTTTTTTTCCTCTCCCCCCAATCTTAAGTGTTCTCTCTCTCTTCTTAACACCCTAACTCTCTCTCTCTCTCTCTCTCTCTAAATCTCCCTCTCAATACTTAAAATTTTTCTCCAAAATCTCATCTCTTCTACACTCATGATCACACCTGCTAATATTTCCAAAACACGCCGCCTTCGCGATCCTCACAACCATGCCCATACATCCTCGGTTGTCGTGATCATTGTGCCACCATATTCGCCACCACACCTTGACCACTGAAATTGGAGTACTTTTATAATCTTTAGAGATTTCTTTTCTTTGAAATTAGGTTTTTTTTATTTAGAATTTTCTTTGTATGTAAGTATTTTTGCTGTTAAATTTCATTAAAAAAAATTTATTTGCAGGTTTTTAAATATTTGTGGTGCATGTATATTATTCGTTTGTTTTGCTAATTTGAGTCGAGGACGAAAAATAACCAATTCAAAAAAATATGGCACACCAAACACGTGTCTTTAGTGAATATAGAATAGGAAGGAAATGACAATTTTAAACTTGTGTTAAAAAGATGAAAGAAACAAGTAAAAAGGTCTTAGGTCCTTTTGGAATGTCATACACTAAAAAAATTGAATATAATATAAAATCTGAAAATGATAGAAAACCAAATATATACTTAATTGTACAAATAGAATTCCAATAGAACGATAAAATTCAATAAAGTGCGGCACACCAAATACATATCTTTAGTAGGAAATGGAAGGAAAAAAATGACAATTTTAACAACGTGTTAAAAAGATGAAAGAAACAAGTAAAAAACACGTTCATTTCAATATTTTACGCTCTAAAAGACTACTTGGAATTCTTGTGATAAGAACTGCTATTTAATCTTCGGACATGTCGTTTTAACCGTTAAATTAGTTTCTCAATGGTATGATCTGTAAGTTTTTATAATAAAATCTTACAAGCTGGGCACAAAATTAATCCTACTCCAATATCAGACCACCATTGAAAAACTAAACTGTCCCTATAACAGTTCTTACTCACAAGGTAAAATGGGAGTTACTATTATTAAAGTTCTCAAAAGTATTGGAATTATTCGTACCCTTGAACTTTTTAACATTTTGCAATTTTTTAGTAAATAAGTGATAGGACTTGGCAAATTTTCTTCAACTAATTTATCTTAGTTTTTTATTGGGAAAATTTAATCGCCGTTGTTTACACATCTTTGTCAAGTAGTTAAGGTTAAAATGAAAAGTTCTAAATTCTTAAAACTTAAAAATGTTAAAAGACTCTTAAATTCTTTCCTTAAAGTGGTATGCTTTTGTAATGAAGGAGGTTGGGTCAATCGTAACACCTGCGCAACACATATTTACAAACAAGGACTTTCTTCGACCAGAACAACTGTTTACAGAAAACCACAAGGATTTGGTAATCGCAGGAGAAAAATGGATGAAGGACACATCAAGTTCTTGTTCTGTTGTGGGTGCTCTAATTGTTACCATCACATTTGCTGCGGCATTCACAGTTCCTGGTGGTAACGATCAAAATATGGGCTTTCCTATATTCAGGAACAAACAATTGTTCAAGGTTTTCTTTATATCAGATGCAATCTCACTGTTTGCGTCAACAACATCAGTTTTAATGTTCCTAGGAATCCTCACATCACGTTATGCAGAAGAAGATTTCTTGAAATCCTTGCCAACAAAGATGATAATAGGCCTCTCCACCCTGTTTTTCTCAATAGCAACCATGATGATAGCATTTTGTGCTGCAGTTTCCGTTATGCTTCCAGAGACATGGATTGTTCTTCTCGTCTGCTTACTTGCAAGTGTTCCGATTGCCTCATTTATAAGGATACAGTTTCATCTGTTAGTTGATATCTTCATGTCTACTTATGGACCAAGTATTTTTAAGAGGAACATTAAACCTTGGTTAGATAGCAAACGCCAATAAGATGAAGGTTTGTATTTATATACATGTGTGTGTGTGATGTATTCTTGGTACTCCAGATTCTAGAGACAATTACTGAATTGTCAAGTTATCAACCGAATTTGAGTGGATGTATTCGGAAATCAAATATGTATGACTGGATTTTATTTCTGGACGTATTGAAGTACAGTTCTTTTCAAGTACTTCTTTCATTGGTCAACCTTGTCTTTTTTTTTTTATAGAAAAGATTTTGATTTTTTCTTGACTTGTTTGCTATGATAAGAAAGAAAGAAAATGAATCTACCTCCCCTTGTCTGGTATTGGAATTGAAACTAAAGGGATGAAAAAATTATTATTGGTGTAATTACTTTTTTACCCAAATGAGGACAATTTTAGATGAAAAATGAGGACATCTCAGTAATTTGACTTCATTTGTGTAGTTATCTATATTTTTCTTCCTAAAATCCACCCACTTTTAGAGAGATTGAATATGGTGGGACCCGCCGATAAAAATTTCCATTCAATTTTCCTTTCCTTCCCAATTTCCTTTCTACCAAATAAGCTAACTTCTCAATTTCCATCCCAAAATCCTTTTAACATTTTCTTTCCTTCCAATTTTTATGCATACCAAACACACTGTAAGTGTTGAAATTAACCATGCTTATTCAGTATCTAAATTAAACATATTATAAGATAAAAGGTCTCTGTTTTTCTCTTTTCACCTTGCATTTAAGTTTGTCCATATTTCAAAACTAGCTGGCTGGTATAAGTAATTGTTTCCATTGTTTGTTATTAATACAGATGTCAAGCATATACACAAAACAAAGTTGGCCCATGTTCAATACCTTGAACTCTTGAGTATCATGTACAAAGCAATAGAAACTACTTCAGACGAGAATCAAATAAACAAAGCTAGAGTCCATGACGCTATCAAGGAAGCTGTCAGCAATGGAAATGTCGAGTTTATTAAGAAGATATCAAGAGCGAATCCAGAACTTGTGTGGACTTCTGATCTAGCCAGAGACGTGTTTGTGCTTGCTATTGAACTTCGCCAAGCGGAAGTTTTGAGCCTTATGCATGGTCTCCCTAACAAACAAGTAATAGCAATCTCTTATTTTCCTGGCACTGAAAATACCATGTTACACAAGGCAGCATCAATACCATCTTCAAAAATACTCAATCTCATCCCAGGAGGCGCAGCTCTACAAATGCAGAGAGAACTACAATGGTTCAAGGTAACATTGTATGACATAAAACCAAGCACCTAATTATATAAACTATAATTCAAATATAATGATAAAATTCGAAAGCTTTTTCTCATACCTTGGATTTTTAGATTATTATACCAGATTTGTATAGCCTTCAAATTTCAAAGTCATGCTAAATCCTTCCCCTTTTTCGATCAAAGACTGTATTGGACTGTGAGATTTACAAAATAGGAGTTGACCAACTAATTAGCCAACGGCCCTTACTGATTGGATAAAATAGGAGTTGCTACTTTTAAAGTTCTCAAAAACATTGGCATAATTCGTACCCCTTGAACTTCTTCGCATATTGCAAAAAGTGACTGGACTATTGGATAATTTTCTTCGACTTTAGTTTTGTATTGGGAAAGTTTAATTATTGTTGTTTATACATCTTTGTCAAGTAGTTAAGGTTAAAATGAAAAGTTCTAAATTCTTAAAACTTAAAAATGTTAAAAGACTCTTAAATTCTTTCCTTAAAGTGGTATGCTTTTGTAATGAAGGAGGTTGGGTCAATCGTAACACCTGCGCAACACATATTTACAAACAAGGACTTTCTTCGACCAGAACAACTGTTTACAGAAAACCACAAGGATTTGGTAATTGCAGGAGAAAAATGGATGAAGGACACATCAGGTTCTTGTTCTGTTTTGGGTGCTCTAATTGTTACCATCACATTTGCTGCGGCATTCACAGTTCCTGGTGGTAACGATCAAAATATGGGCTTTCCTATATTCAGGAACAAACAATTGTTCAAGGTTTTCTTTATATCAGATGCAATCTCACTGTTTGCGTCAACAACATCAGTTTTAATGTTCCTAGGAATCCTCACATCACGTTATGCAGAAGAAGATTTCTTGAAATCCTTGCCAACAAAGATGATAATAGGCCTCTCCACCCTATTTTTCTCAATAGCAACCATGATGATAGCATTTTGTGCTGCAGTTTCCGTTATGCTTCCAGAGACATGGATTGTTCTTCTCGTCTGCTTACTTGCAAGTGTTCCGATTGCCTCATTTATAAGGATACAGTTTCATCTGTTAGTTGATATCTTCATGTCTACTTATGGACCAAGTATTTTTAAGAGGAACATTAAACCTTGGTTAGATAGCAAACGCCAATAAGATGAAGGTTTGTATTTATATACATGTGTGTGTGTGATGTATTCTTGGTACTCCAGATTCTAGAGACAATTACTGAATTGTCAAGTTATCAACCGAATTTGAGTGGATGTATTCGGAAATCAAATATGTATGACTGGATTTTATTTCTGGACGTATTGAAGTACAGTTCTTTTCAAGTACTTCTTTCATTGGTCAACCTTGTCTTTTTTTTTTTTTTTGGATGGAAGAGAGAGTATCTAAAGATACAATTCAGGGTGAAAAGAAATCCGACCGAATAATGTCTTTTTCTATTCAAAGAGCGAATAAGAGTAAATCATGTGACGTTGAAAACAACACATAAGATTTATGAAACTGCCTAGAAAAAGAAAATATAGTACTGGGGACAAATCTTGTCTTAACAAAAGTGATAACAGTTTAAAAGGCATGTATGAAACAACATTAGTTTCAGGGGGTGTTATATCCAAAATGATGGGCTCTTTTACAACCTTAATCGAGATGAATTTGAAGGAAAATATAAAGGAGAAAAGCATATCTCCCTTAAAGCTGAAGACTCGAAGATGACAAGTCAAATGACAAGGAAGATTTGATTGAATCTCTTGCTTAGCTAACCAAGAATTTCAACAAATAGGAGAAGAAACAACAAGATAAGAGAAACGGATAGATTCCTTTACTCATTAAGTTGTAAAAGAATTTTCTGATGTGGTAAGGTCTCTCATTCGCGGGACAGAAAAGGGGCAAGGTACAAGGGATAGTTACATTTGATTCCCTTTCTTGAAGTTAAGTATATATGCAACATTCAGAAGAGAAAAAGTACATATGTAACAATGTTATCAAAACCCCTATTTTGTGCCATTTTATGTTGTAGAGAGGAAAGTGAGACAAATCCTATTTTACGAGGTCAAATTTGGGATTAACCCTTCTCTAGCTATATTTGCATAATAGCTGAAAAATTGAAATGGCAGGGAGTGATCAAGAGATCACAAACTTTAGACAGCATCGGCTCCTGTTTGACGCTGTCAGACATGGTAATTGGGAGACCGCTAAGACGTATCTTCACCAACATCCTGATGCAGTGAGAGCGAGAATCAATATTTCGGGCAAGACTCCACTTCACGTCGCAGTGAGTGATGGACATTTGCACATTGTGGAGGAGTTGGTGCAATTAATGACTGAAGAAGACCTGCTGACGCGACGGAAGGATGGTTTCACAGTTCTCGCAGCTGCCATAGAAATTGGAAACATTTCCATCACCAAATGCTTGATTAGAAAGAACAAGAAACTACTTAGCATTGAGCGTAGAAGTTCTGAAATTCCAGTTATCATTGCTGTCCGTTTAAACTTTCACGAAATGGCTCGTTATCTTTATACAGAAACACCAGAAGAAGATCTAAAATTGCGAGATAATGGCAAGACAGGCTCTTTCCTCATCAGCGAATGTATATACCGAAATCATTTTGGTAAGGATTCAACATAAAACAAATATATATGGCTGGATAGTCAAATGGTTCTGTCAGAAAACGTAGTGTATATGACCTTGGACTATTCTCGCTCATATAAACGTGCAGTACTAAGGTTTTTGAAACGAAGTCTATTGCTCTTTCCTTTTTCTTTCCTTTGTTTTTCTTTATATATATATATATATATATATATATATATGTATATGTATGCATGTATTTTTTTTTAATAATCAGTTCTGTAAAATCTGTGAACTCTTTTATATATATTCATATTAATATTATATAACACTACAGATATCCCCATCCATTTGCTCGAGCGTTCGCCAGGTCTCGCAATTATTCTGGATTCTCTTAACAGATCCCCCGTGTGGGCATTAGGACGAACTATAACCAAATCCGTCTTTGCTGGTAGAAGCCAGTTAGGGTTTTGGCAACGATGGATATATGACTGTGAGTATCCAATTGTTTCTCGTAATTAACATTTTATAGGTATGTATTAGTTCTTTAATAATCTTCTTTAATTTCTTGTTAATAAAGTTCCTTTCCCTAGCTATATAGTGCAAAGATTTACTGCAGGAAAACATGACCTTGGCATCTTGGCTTGCAAAAATTAATCGAGAAAATTGATAAACTTTATTTCTCTAGCTGTTGCAAAGATAAAATAATCATGTAATTTATTCTCAGTTACTTCCGTTTCAGTGGTGACAGGTATAAACACTGCCAGTCATGCGGCCAATCAAATTTCTATAGATGTCCAGAATAGAGAAAATAGCCAAATGGATGAAAATGACTTTACTCCAATTAAGGCAGGTAATTAAGGCTAATGACTTTAAGATGACTTTTGACACAAAAAAAAAAAAAAAAAAAGGTAAGTATTGAACTTGAAATGTAAAGGTATAAATATGATATATTTTAAAATACAAGATATCATTTAAAAAAAAAAACCTCAAAATATATAGGATATAAAAATGAAAAAAAGATTCTTTTTTAAATAAAAAACTAACCGCCATTCTTTTTTTTCACTCTCATTTTAAACTTTATTTAACTATCTTTTTAAAAAATAAAAAAAAAAGGTTATATATTCTCAAGGATTTAAGAGCTTCAATAATCAATAACTAGAGCATTGAGATGTGCATCTTTACTTTTATTTGATTAAATGATATGTGTAGAATAATAATAATTATATATATATATAGATGTTCAGTGAACAAATCTTGTCTTAGCAAAAGTGATAATTTGAATTTAATATATGTACGGAGAAATATTGAGAATATACGTTTCTATTCAATTATATTATAAAGTAAAAGTGATTCTTTAACTGAATTCATGAAAATTTGTCAAAATTTATAAGAAGTATAATTTTATTACTGAGAAATGTTACAAATGTTACTTAATTTCATTTTGATCTATTTTATTTATATTGTTATAGTTTACGTATACATAGTTATGAATTATTGGATATTTTTCTTATATCATATACACACAAAGCCTGATGATGACTAATGCCGAATAATTATATCCTTCGCAGCGCTGGTGGGTCTATTGGCACGAATTCCTTCAAAGCTTCTCCAGCTTTTAGGTAAGTCCCTTAGATCATTTTTGTAAATACCCTCTGTTGTTCTCGGTCTGTTTTTCAAATATACACATGTTATTTCATAGCCAGCTGGTGATATAAGACTATAACACTCTGTTTGGTAAGAAGGAAAGAAAATAAGAGGGAAAGGAAAACTATAATGCATAGAAAATTAGAAGGATAGAAAAGATTTTGATTTTTTCTTGACTTGTTTGCTATGATAAGAAAGAAAGAAAATGAATCTACCTCCCCTTGTCTGGTATTGGAATTGAAACTAAAGGGATGAAAAAATTATTATTGGTGTAATTACTTTTTTACCCAAATGAGGACAATTTTAGATGAAAAATGAGGACATCTCAGTAATTTGACTTCATTTGTGTAGTTATCTATATTTTTCTTCCTAAAATCCACCCACTTTTAGAGAGATTGAATATGGTGGGACCCGCCGATAAAAATTTCCATTCAATTTTCCTTTCCTTCCCAATTTCCTTTCTACCAAATAAGCTAACTTCTCAATTTCCATCCCAAAATCCTTTTAACATTTTCTTTCCTTCCAATTTTTATGCATACCAAACACACTGTAAGTGTTGAAATTAACCATGCTTATTCAGTATCTAAATTAAACATATTATAAGATAAAAGGTCTCTGTTTTTCTCTTTTCACCTTGCATTTAAGTTTGTCCATATTTCAAAACTAGCTGGCTGGTATAAGTAATTGTTTCCATTGTTTGTTATTAATACAGATGTCAAGCATATACACAAAACAAAGTTGGCCCATGTTCAATACCTTGAACTCTTGAGTATCATGTACAAAGCAATAGAAACTACTTCAGACGAGAATCAAATAAACAAAGCTAGAGTCCATGACGCTATCAAGGAAGCTGTCAGCAATGGAAATGTCGAGTTTATTAAGAAGATATCAAGAGCGAATCCAGAACTTGTGTGGACTTCTGATCTAGCCAGAGACGTGTTTGTGCTTGCTATTGAACTTCGCCAAGCGGAAGTTTTGAGCCTTATGCATGGTCTCCCTAACAAACAAGTAATAGCAATCTCTTATTTTCCTGGCACTGAAAATACCATGTTACACAAGGCAGCATCAATACCATCTTCAAAAATACTCAATCTCATCCCAGGAGGCGCAGCTCTACAAATGCAGAGAGAACTACAATGGTTCAAGGTAACATTGTATGACATAAAACCAAGCACCTAATTATATAAACTATAATTCAAATATAATGATAAAATTCGAAAGCTTTTTCTCATACCTTGGATTTTTAGATTATTATACCAGATTTGTATAGCCTTCAAATTTCAAAGTCATGCTAAATCCTTCCCCTTTTTCGATCAAAGACTGTATTGGACTGTGAGATTTACAAAATAGGAGTTGACCAACTAATTAGCCAACGGCCCTTACTGATTGGATAAAATAGGAGTTGCTACTTTTAAAGTTCTCAAAAACATTGGCATAATTCGTACCCCTTGAACTTCTTCGCATATTGCAAAAAGTGACTGGACTATTGGATAATTTTCTTCGACTTTAGTTTTGTATTGGGAAAGTTTAATTATTGTTGTTTATACATCTTTGTCAAGTAGTTAAGGTTAAAATGTAAAGTTTTAAATTCTAGAACTTAAAAATGTTAAAACTCTTAAATTCTTTCCCTCTAAATGGTCTGTTTTTTTAATGAAGGAGGTTGGGTCAATCGTAACACCTGCGCAACACCTATTTAAAGACAGGAACAATCTGCGAGCACAGAACTGTTTACGGCAAACCACAAGGATTTGGTAATTGCAGGAGAAAAATGGATGAAGGACACATCAGGTTCTTGTACTGTTGTGGGGGCTCTAATTGTTACCATCACATTTGCTGCGGCATTCACAGTTCCTGGTGGTAACGATCAAAATATAGGCTTTCCTATATTCAGGAACAAAAAATTGTTCAAGGTTTTCTTTATATCAGATGCAATCTCACTGTTTGCGTCAACAACATCAGTTTTAATGTTCCTAGGAATCCTCACATCACGTTATGCAGAAGAAGATTTCCTCAAATCCTTGCCAACAAAGATGATAATAGGCCTCTCCACCCTGTTTTTGTAATGACTGAGAAAATTCCAGACTTTAAATAATACAATTTATTTATTTAAGCCAAGGATTTTCCTAGAAAATATTATGTGACTGAAGGATTTATGGAATCAATATATGTATTCCTAAATTCTGTAGCAGATTTCATGTTAAGTTCATGTTTTCGATCAAGTAAATTCGATCGATAAATTCTTGCCGTACTTTAAGGCGGAATAATTTTCAGTACAAGTATAGTTTAAGAATCTTAATTTCAAGAATCTCCAAACATAGCATGATGTTAGCAGCGTAAAAAAAAACGCACTGATATTTTTAAAAAAAGAGAAAATCCTTAATTGCCAGACAGCTAGGTTAAAGTCACAAGATAGATACCTATAGTAGAAGGGTACAATGTGAGCTAAGGAGTTGACACCGTCAGAAACAACGTCATTTCTGAAAATTAACGCAGGAAAGTTAAATTTAGAATTTGTTTAGTCTAGAATTAATTTCAAGACTGTAAACAGTTCAAGATATTACGCGAATAAGAATTTAATGTGATATCCAAAGCAGTCAAGGATTTAACATTTAACTGTAAATAAGCAGTAGAAAAAGGAACCGTCAGAAATGGAAACGAATTCCTGTTAGCTAAGTTACTCTCTTATAGTCAGTATAATTTTTATCAGTTTCTAAGGGAAACTTAAGAAAGTGGACAAGAGTACAATGGGGTAGGTGAGATTTTTTTCTCTCCCTTCCTCCACTTGGCCGGCCATGCATGAAAAAA
>NW_010358712.1:280453-310474 GCF_000414095.1 Morus notabilis | reverse complement strand
ACGAATGGTGGAGATGGGAATGGATACCGCTCACGCAGTTATTTTCCGCAGTAAGTTTAAGAAAAATCATGTATATGTCTATATGATTCAAAAGTTTCAAGTATGTAGGTTTAAAAAGTATACGTACATATATATGTTAAGAAAACCAATGTTGTAACTAACAACCCTAGTTTTGAGTATTTAAGTTTTAGAATGTTACAGTACATGCAACAAATAAATGAATTTTAAACATGACGATTTAAATGAGTAATTTTAGAAGGACTTTAAGATGTACTTGAATTTAAGATTTCTCACGAAATCCGTTTTAAAGTCAAATAAGATGGCCGATTGAAATGACTAGTTTTAGAAAAGCTTTTAAAGAGTATTTAAAACAAGAGTTCAAATGCTATTCCATTTGAAGGATATTCCTAAAAGGTTTTATCTTAACTAAAATAAAAAAAAAAAAAAAAAAAAAAAATGTTCCGCATATTTTAAGAAACCCCAGTAAGTACAAGTTAAAAAGTTAGTAACAGTGGCGGCCTCAAAGGAGGGTCGTCACTGTTTTTCTCAATAGCAACCATGATGATAGCATTTTGTGCTGCAGTTTCCGTTATGCTTCCAGAGACATGGATTGCTCTTCTCGTCTGCTTACTTGCAAGTGTTCCGATTGCCTCATTTGTAAGGATGCAGTTCCATCTGTTAGTTGATATCTTCATGTCTACTTATGGACCGAGTATTTTTAAGAGGAACATCAAACCTTGGTTAGATGGTTGACACCAATAAGGTGAAAATCTGTATATATCTCTGTGTGTGTGATGTATTCTTGGTACTTGGCATTCTGGTGACAATTATTGAATTGTCAATTTATCGACATAATTTATGTTGATGTGTTTGAAATGCAAATATATATGATTGGATTTTGTTTCTGGATGTATTGAATCTGTATGTGGATTTATTGATCAACCTTGTCTTGTTTTTTTTTTTTTTTTTGATAGAAGAGAAAGTATCTATAGATACAATTGAGGGTGGAAAAAAAATCTAACCGAATATTGTCTTTTTCTATCCAAAGAGTAAGAGTAAATCATGTGATGTTGAAAACAACACATAAGATTTATCAAACTGTCAAGAAAAAGAAAATAGACATTTAGAACTGGAGACAATAGGCTATAGATAGTGCTATGAAAACCTATAAAAGTGGAGAGAACAAGATATAAGCCGGAGAAAAGACTCAAAATATAATTAAGTTATGAAGAAAACAAGATAGATGAACTTGAATGCGGTTTATTAGGATGAGACTGTAAAGGAAGGATTAGAAGCCTTCCTTACAAACCTCAACACCTCCTAAATCTAAAAGATATGGGAAATAATTTACAATAGGACTAATCAAAATTTGTAAATGTAAAAAATTTAATAATAAAAAATTGAAAATGGAAAAAAGACTTTAATAATGTAAAGTTGAAAACGGAAAAGAGTAATAGGCAAACGTATGTCGTTTTCGGACATGTAGTTGTTTTCTTCTTTCCTACTCTCATAAAGTGTGGATTTGTTTGTGTATGTGCATTTTGGTGTCCTTCTATTCGTAGAACCCAAATTAATTTATGTGGCGATGAAGTGGTTGGGCGGTGAAGAAAGAAAATCTGTAGAAGACATCCACAATCCTCTAAAAGTGTTACAATTGTTCTGATATAAGTGGTAAGCGATAAATTTCACTCTTCTACAAGACATACACACTCATATTTTATAATCTTCACAATCGAGATTACTGGACTATTATTTTTGTTTCTTCATATATAATTACATTTAACTTTCTTGTTACAGTAAAAAATTCTCACATAACGTCACATCTTAACTCAAATTAAAAATTCGAATCAACGAACTAAACGGACCATGTCACGGCCTATTATTTTACTACACGTTACGCCCATATAAATAAATTAACACAAATTAAATAATTATTATAGGTGTCTCTCCAGTCCGGTACCGGACCGGAGACTTAACCTATATATATATTCAGTGAACAAGTCTTGTTTTATAAAAAGTGATCATTTGAATTTAATATATGTATGGAGAAATATTGAGAATATGTATAATTTTTTCAAAATTTTTAAGGAGTATAATTTCATTACTAAGAAATGTAATGCCCGTAGAAAAGCATGAAAAGGAATCTTAAAAAAAAAAAAAAAAAAAAAAAAAAGATTATCAAACATGGAGCACCATTCAAATTTGGGTCAGTTGGAAGTTCGGCGGAGATGGGCTTGTCGACGGGGCCATTGGGATTGTGAGGGTGTTAGTGGAGGGAGAAAAATGAAAGGGAAAAGGAAATTAAAAAAAAAAAAAAACTGCTTTTATTTTATTTTATTTTATTTTATTTTATTTTATGATGTTGTGTTGTTTGAGAATATTATGTGAGGTGTTTTTGGCTTAACGGGGGAAGGAAGCAATGTTAAAGTTGAGAATGAGGGAGATGGCGGAAAGTTTTGCTTATTACTACTTGAATTTATTTTTTAAGATTGGTCTCCAAATGTTGAATTTCGTAGAGAGTAATAAATTATAGTCGTTGGTTATTAACTTATTATTTTAACGGGTTTATTGGATGTTGCTAGACTAGTTTGTCGGTGACAATGAACTTTATTATTATTATTATTATTATTATTATTATTATTATTATTATTTTAAAAAATAGATGCTAGTAAGAAAGCGAGAAAATAAAACTGTCAAAAAAATGAATGCAAAAATTCAGCCAAAAAAACATTTCGCATATGTCTTTGGAGGTTGGTTGATTTGAAACTAAAGATAAAGCTGTAAAAAATATCAAAATTTAAGGGGCGGCATGTTTATATATTGATTATATAAAAGCTGTAAAAAATGAAAGCAAAAATTCAGCAAAAAAAAAAAAAAAAAAATTGAAAGCAACGAAAAGTTTAAGGATAAAGGGACCCAAATACAATTTAGAAACCGTTTCCAAATCAATTACTTCGTGAAACACAAAAAATCGATTATCAAATTAGAACCAAACAGTTTATGTTTTATGTTTGAAAAAACAATCTCATGGTACTCAGGAACGTCTTTTAAAAATCGTTTATTGTCTTAATATTAACATGATATTAAGTCACCTTTATAACCTTTTTTTATCACGGTTAACTAACGGAGAGACATTTTTAAAATTTTTCTGAAAAGTAGGAGGTTCTAACATAAAATATTTGAGATAAAAAAAATTTGTGTAGTTTTAATGAAACATTAAACTATCAGGAAACGGTTGGGTTGATATAATGAAATAAGAATATAAATATAATAGAATGAGAATATAAATAAATTAATGATTTATTTAAATTTTATTGTTTGACTCACATTAGAATCACATTATCATGTTTAGTGAATTACTAAAATACCCCTTCATCTTATCATTAATATTTGGATGGTGAAAAGAATACATAAAGTAAATTTTATAAAATCCCAATAATTTGAGGAGAGAGATGTGACGACCCTCTTTTAAGGCCGTCACTGTAACTAACTTTTTAACTTGTACTTACTGAAATTTCTTAAAAATTACGGAACAATTTTTTTTTTTTTTAAAAGGTCTTATAATAAACATAAGATACGAAATTTCTTTCTTAATTAAAATATTCAAACCTTAACATATCTGTTTCAGAATCATAATTAACAAAACTATTTATAATATAAAGCTGATTGCGGAAATATTTGCGAGCGATATCCATATCCCGAGCCCCACATCGTTCGTCCACTCGCCGGCAGTCCATCAGGCATTATATGCCGGTTACTTACTTACAGTATAAACATTCTATAATGAGCTTTCGCTTAACAAGTAGGAACTATCTCCCGTAAAATAACTGTAAGTTCACATGAATAAATATGCATTAGCCAATTATGCTTAATTATGATGTCTTATCAGAATTTTATTATCTTATCTTATCTTTCTTTTGGGTCTGAGTGCTCGTACCACTTGCGCGCAATCATCGAGACGTGAGGGTTTACAAGGTCTCCCATGACACCGTGATTATAACTTGAATGCCTCCCTTGAGTCGGAGGACATTATTATTATTATTATTTTCTCCCTTGTGGAGCTTGAGTTACCTCCCTTGTGGAGGCTGGTACGACACTCAATTGAGATTACTCTTATAAGTTCCTCTTGACTTATTAAGGTGTATACAATATGACCTAGCATAGCATAGTATATCATGTACTCGAACACATATAATTCGGGTGTACTGCTTAAGTGTATGTAGTATAACATAGCATAGCATTCATAACATTAAATGTACTCAAACATATATAGTTCATGTGTACTGTTTACTTTAAAATCTATTTATACTGTAGGCGAGATTCCTACTTACTTGATTTTCAAAGCTAGGATCCCCTTTTCGCCTATCAGCTTAGTCTCTTGCTTTCTTCTGAAAATGAACACCCATTAATAGTGTGAGATTAACTGTTATTTGTTATTCTATTTTAGCAACTTATGAAGGAAAATCTAACCCTTTCCATAAGACATATATTCCTTTCCTTTACTAAAGGATAATAAAGATTAATTTATTAAATCCTCATAATCTCATTTTCCTTAATTTCCCTTGGTATGATATTAAGGCCCAATTCGGCCTAGGACTTATACATGGCATTCTAACTTTTACGCCGCTGAAATTTATACTCTAACAGAGTCTCTTAAACTAATGTGGGCGTTGGACTCACATTAAATCTTTAAAATTCTACGGACCTATCGTATTGAGCTCGTAGGTGCCCGTCGGGATAATTCGCTCGGTAAACCACTATGTTCTTTAAAGAAAGCATTTTTTCTTGAAAACTTCCTTTATGAATACTTTTATTAAAATGAGGTTTAATGTCATTGTATTTCACTGAAATTCTATCTTGGGTTCTTTTATAACTTTTTGTTGAAACCGACACTGTTTTAGTTTTGTCTCGTTAAAAACTGTGCAGTTTCTGAAATCTGCGTTTTACTATATCATAGAGTCGGATTTCAAAATTTTGTTCTTCATGAAAATTTCTCGTCTCGTCGAGATCTAAAATTATTGTTTTTAGTGAAAGTTGAAATTCAGCCTCTAAAGGTCTCTTTTGGCTGAAAACCGTAGCTGTTGTTTTTCTTGAAACTGTTTTAGTCAAAAACTGTACCATTTCGGGAATCTGTGTTTTAGTATCTCTTAGGGTCGGATTTTGAAAATATTTTCTTCATAAAATTTCTTCGTCTCGTCGAAATATAAAATTGTCACTTTAGTGAAAAATTGAGATTCAGCCTCCAAGTGTCCCGTTTGACTGAACCAGTGGCTGCTAATTTTTTTTTTCGAAACTGTGTTGGACAGCTTGTCCGTTTTTGCAAAATGGCTTCAAACTTAGTTTTAGAGTTAAAATTAGGTTTTGTCATAGTAACCGAAAATGTTCAAAACATCCAGGGCTATAAGTTCAAGCTTTAAAACATTGAAAAATCTCGTTTTATGGTCCTCATTTTCGCAGTCAAAGTCACCAGAAAGTTTTTCCTCTAATCCGAAAATAAGCAACTTAGGTCAAGCATAAACATACCACATCAAACTAACCCCAAAACTCACAAAACTAATATCAAACTCACACACCCTTATTACAACTCATCTCCTCAAGAACCACAAATTTACATCCACAAATCCAAGCTTAAAGTTGGCTAGAAATTAATGGAGAAGAGTTTGAGAACTTACCCTTGAAGAACTATCTCTCTCCCTTGAAAACCTTGAACTCCTCTAAGATTTGTTATTGGCTTGGAACTATAAAGTATAAGAAAATTTAAGAGGAATATTTCTACATTTCAAACTTTACTAAAACATGAAAAAAAAAAGAGGATTTAGAGTTATACCCTTGGAAAAATGCTTGTCTAGACTCCTCCTAGACCCTTTGATCTCCTTCTTCTTCTTCTATGGTTTGCTAGTGGCTCAAGATTGGGAGAGTAGGAGAAAATATTTGAGAGAAAAATGGAGGAGTGTGGCCGGTTTGGGTGTGAGGAAAATGAGAGGAGATGTGCAAAAATGGCTAACCTAATGCTTGCACTAATGGTCTCCCTTTATAGACATTACTTGATCTCCTCTTAGTTCTCATTTAAGCCTATCAAACTAGCTTAATTGGCTAGATTTTTAGATTAATCCCCCCCTTTATTGTGGCTGGCCGGTGGAGTGCTTCAAGAGGGAATGGTGTAAGCATTTCATGTCCAATAGTTGATTTGACTCAATCCCATCATGAAGTCCATGTAGCACACTTCACTAGCCAAATTTTTTTGGCTATAATCCCTTAAGTTTGGCCGGCCAAGTGAGGGAAGGAGAGAGAAAAATGAAACTTAACCCTTGTACCTTTGTTTACGTTCTAAATTTACTCATTAAAACTGTCTAAAATTATACTGACAGTTATTTTCTCATGTATACTGGTATTGGATGCTAGTTTGTACTGTGCTTGGAGATTCTTAAAATTAAGATTCTCAAACTGTATCTGTACTGAAAATTCTTCTGTTTTAAAGTACGGTGAGAATTTATCGATCGAATTTACTTGATCGGAAAAAACGTGAACTTAAAATCTGCTACAGAATTTAGGAATGCAGATGTTAATTCCATAAATCCTTCAATCACAAAATGTACATAGTATAATGATTTTCCAAGAAAATCCTTGACTTAAATACATGAATTACATTATTAAAATTATGGGATTTTGTTAGTCACTATAAGAGATTTTTAATTAATATTAGTTTTGAAATAAAATGATCATTCAACTAGTTCAGTTTAGAAATTGTTATTCAACTGCTTGATGGAATGGCAATTCTATAAGAATAGTCATTTCTAATGCTATGTTTGACACAATGGAAATGTGAAAAGAAGAAATTAGGCGGACGAATTATTAGGTTAAAAACGATAAAGTGAGTCGTTTGGTAGAAAGGAAGAGAGAATAGAGGAAAATATGGTGGATAAAAGTTGTTGTGGGCCCACTAATTTTTATCTTTTTAATATTTAGTAGAAAATTTAAATCCATCTATTGATGACTAAAATAACTTTTTTACCCCTTATTTTAAAGCTAAATTAAAATTAAATAATTGATAAAATAATCATTTAGTCAATTATATATTTTTTTTCTCCCATCATACCAAACAATATAAAAGTAAAATTAACTTTTCTTTTCATTCACATTTTTTTTTATATATATTTTCTTTTCATTCTCTTTTCTCTCACTCCTACCAAACAGAGTGTAATTGTGTAAGTTTTTTTATCCAACCAAATATAAAAATAACTGAATTAAGAATTGTCATTTCATCAAACCAAACGCATCCTTAAAGATGATTCGTGGGATTAGCTCCAAATAAACACTCGCACACACGCACCAAAGGGGTTCTAGATAATAAATTCTAGTGGAACAGGGGTAGATTCATAAGTTTAGAAAAGTTTGGTGGGTTGTTTTTGGATGTAAACTACCCAATTGACAGCCTCCGTTCTGCGACATTCCCCAAAATGGAGAAAAAAGAAACACAAAATAAAGGTAAAGAGAAAGGAAGGTTGAAGACAACTCAGAAGTGGGCTAAAACACATTTCAACTTCTCATTTCTCACGGAAAAGACCTAAATCAATCGCTTTCCTGAGGTAATAAACTTCTCCTCAAACCCTAATTTCTCTTCCGGAACTACTTATTTAGGATTTCAAATTTGGGGTTTCTTGTTCTTTGACTGGAATTTTGGTAGCCATGGAATGCGAAAACTAGTGAGATTTAGCCTTTTCTTTGAGCCAATATAAAATTTATAGCTCGAGGTTTGTATTAGAGTTTTTTACTTGAAATTTTTGTGCATTTTGTTCAGATATATCACGTGAATTTCGAAGTGAGAATGATTGGTAAATGTTACAATATTAATCGAGGCAGGTTGGTTTGCGAACTTTTGAAAACTCTGGGTACTGGAGTAGCTTATAAAACTTAAGGTTGACATTTTGGATATTTATGAACATGTGTGGAATTTGAGATAAGTATGACTATTCAAGGATCTACGACCCAGCTTGCAAAAATGTTTTTGACTTGTGGGAGCCCCTAAAAAGGATTTTTTATTTTAAGATTTGAATATTTAGTTTGGGTTTTATTTATTTTTAATTTTAAATATTTAGTTTGAGTTAGTAACAGTTTTAAGGGTTGTTCTGTTTTATTGTACTGATTTTCAGTTTCAAAAAAAAAAAAGAACAAGAAAGAGAGAGGCAAGTTTAACTTTTAAGCATAAGCTTGGAGTTTCAGATTTCCCTGTGTTGTCATGATGAAATCAGTATTTTAGCTTGTGGTTGTTCCTTTTCAGTTGATTTGAGAAGTTGGTTTGGTGATTTTGACTCGACATGGAAGTGAAGTTTCATTTTCGGACACTCGTTTATGCTTTAGTTATGAGCTGAAACTTTATCTTGAGCGTGAAAACACATTTATGGTCTTTCTTTTTTGTTTGTTGCTTCTTGAAAGAATTGCATTGATGATCGATTGTGACTTCTGCTACAACCTGTTGAAATGTGTTCTGCATATGTGGGTTGAGGTCTTAAACTTGAAATAGTTTGCTTTATGATTCCAGGTAATAATTTTTAGTTATATATAAAACACAAATAATTTTTTAGAATATTTAGCACTCCCAAAATGCTTGAGAAATGAGTTCATCATTACTTTTGATGTCTAGCCATCTTTTAGAGGACTAGAGAATACAAGGGGATATATGGTTTATCTTTGATGAATGGGCAGCCTTTTAAGTGAGAAAGAGACAAGCGAAAGAAAATAGGAGGGGCTGGGACTGGAATGAATAGACGGAGGAGCTTTAACTTTCAGTAGATATGAAGAGACAAATGGAAGCACTGGACCTGAGGTGTTAGCTTCTAAGGAATTGAGTTGGAATAGTTTGGACTCTGCATTTTTTGATTGAGAGAAAAAAAAAGGTGATCAGTTACTTTTTAATGGTAATTGAGACTGAAAGGACTTGTTTTGTGCTTGATTGCGTATGTTATCTACATGTATCAGGTGCCTTATTGAAGAGGCTTATGGCCTATTATTTGATTTGGTAGTTGGTTAAAGTTGTTGTTGCTGGGTCAGATATATATATATATATATAATTACGCTGGTTAATATACAGTCCTATTTGTTGATGCAGTTGGTTAATGATTAGAGTCATGCATTTAGTTTACGTTGAATTAGTGTTTTTCTTTTCTTTTTTTCTTTCTTTTTTTCCTTGGTAGGTTTAATGGCTTATTTAAAAAATTCTGTCAATGAGGGGGCATATATAATATATTCTGGAAAGCTATATACCTTAAAAAAAAAAAAATCAAAGGCATGAACTCCTTGCGCCCTTAACAAGAAGAATGGAATTTACCTCTTAAATTCTATTAGGTTGAGTTAAATCTATCTACCAAGTGTCTTTCCATTTCTCGCCTTTTCGTTGAGGACTTCTCTCATTTTCCTCTTGTTCTCTTTTCCTTCTTTGTAAAGTTTGTTTCTCACCATTTTTTTTAAGCAAAATTTATTTTAGACAGATTATGATTGCTGAATTCAAATGTGGGGTGACACTGACACCGCCGGCAGTTGTTGCCCATCCTCCCTCCCTCCCTGTTCGAGGAAGGAAAACATTGAATTGAATGGATAAATTCTGCCGGACAAACATCAAATTACCATACTCCCAATGAAATTTTTAGCCATTGTGTACAAGTATCAGTTGCATAGATTTGTAGCTTAAATCTGGACATTATTGCAACTTCAAGATGTATTTTACACGAATATTTGCTTAATATATTATGAATAAGGAGCAGATGTTGAGTAGGGAAATTTTGAGGCACTTATTACCTCTATTACCGTGGCATTTCTAATGGCCGTCTTCATTTGATCTTTACTTTCTGACTTCTGCTATTTGTAAATGTATTGTTTCTCATGTAAGCATTGTTTTTTTTTTAAGAGAGTGCACGTGGGATAATTTTGCTACTTATTCTCGAGAAAAGCTTGTAATGAAGTGTTCCACAGTGTCTCATTCCTTCTTTTAAGGCTGTTGCTGCATCTTTCAACGCCAGGTGCTGTTGGATTGTCGATCTAATTGATCAGAGCTGTGTACTTCACTACTAAAATTATCTTCGTGGACCAAGGTATCTCTTTTTCTCTAGATTCATATTTCTTCTAGTCGTTGTAGGGCTAGGTTTGGAATAGCTGTTTGTTTCACAAGAGACTCGAAAACATATTAGTTTTTGTGTGGGACTGGTAAATGTGGGGACAAATTCATTAGGAGTCATGCCAAATAGTCACTATGGTTGAGTGTTTTCTCTTGTCCTGACTGACAAACTTCTTCTGTGATATATTTCGTTGTGTGGTTGTATCTATATGACTTTTGATTGTTTTTCCCAGAATGATAGCAAAAATTAAGCACATTCGGGATTCAACATGGCTATGAACTACAATTTTTTTTTTTTTCGAGTGTTAATAATGATTCTCAAACTTCATTGCCACAGTTTTTGACAATAAAAGAAAATGTAGAAAATGTAAAAACGGGTAGCACAATGAAACTTTTTTTGAAGCTTTTGCTTGGCAAATGGATAATACTGTGTTGAAGTACGGAACTCACATAGTTAATATTTACATTTTCTCAAAAAGTTACAAACTTTGAATATTGGAAAACGGTGTTAAGCAATTAGATGGATTAGCAGTTTGACTGCTTGAATCTTCAATCATTCACGTAATAAATTGCATTTTTTTTGTTCTTTGTTTTATTTATTTTTGTTTGTTTTAAATTTGAATGGAAGATGTGAATAAAGTTTCTTTTGTTGTGACCCATGGATTAACTTGTTACATAAAACTCTACCGCTATCACCAAATAGAAATTTGATTCATGTGCGATGGGGGGTGATACTAGTTGTTCCAGGAGGTGGAAGTGCCACTCTGTGGTTTCCAGTGCTTCCAAGAAAGAAACAAAGATCAAAGCGGGCTGCTTTCTGAAAAATATTTTTGAAACTACTAGTACTGGGTATCATTTTTGCACTTTGGAGGTGCATCTTAGAAGGGCTTCCCATCGTAACCTCTGCAGTGAATCTATGCATATTATAACTCTTACTCGAGAATGAATTTGAAAATAAAAGCTTCTGATTAACTATGGTGTTTAGAGTTGCGTTGTTGCTGAGAGTTTTATAATCTTGTGTTTTGAGAAACATGGAACCTAAGATTTAGAATGGTTTGGGCATTCTTGTTATTAAAAAAAAAAAAAAAATCACGTCCAAGGTGTTCTAGTTTCATTTGATTTTTGTTCTCGGTCGATGCATTATTGTATTCTCACTCTAAGCCTTTCTACTGTAGGAATGGATCACTATGATCTGCCTGGACAGAGAAGGGATATAAAGCACAAAGGAAGGAATGTTGTCTGGTCAATTGCGATGGACAAATGTTTAATTGAAGCCCTTTCTATTCAAGCAAAAAATGGAAACAAAATCGACAAATGCTTTAATGAAAATGCATATACCGCTGCTTGTATTGCTGTGAACTCTCGTTTTAACTTGAACTTGAATAATCAAAAAGTTGTTAATCGTCTTAAGACGATAAAGAAAAGGTATAGGATAATGAAGGATATGTTGTGTCAAGATGGATTTAGGTGGAATCCAAATACAAAAATGATCGAGTGCGAACACGATGAACTCTGGAAGAGATACATTGCGGTAAGTGGATCGTTTGCCTTTTGTCTTTCCATTTAATTTGTGGACTTTTTGTTTACAACATGCATGTTGTTGGCCAATTTATTCAATAGGCACATCCTGATGCTAGACAATTTCGAGGAAAGCAGATCGAGATGTATGATGAACTGAAAATTGTCTGTGGAAATTATCAAGCCCCTAGCCGGTGGGCTAAGTTGAAAGATGGAAGCTTTCAAACAGAGATGAAGAATTGTGAAGATGACTCTGCGTCGTTTGCTTCTCCTAGTTCAGAAGACCAAAGTGAGACTGATGGAACAGAGTCATATACTGGAACTGAACCGCCAGAGTATGGCCAGATGCCAGATGGCAGTCAAGAACCTCCTCTGATCCACCCTCTAAGACAGCTACCAAAACGCCCTCGTAGCTCAGAGGCTCTTCAGGATGCAATGTTAGCTGTTGCGTCTAGTATTCGACGCCTGGCCGATGCAATGGAACGAAGTAAATGCTCTTTTGATCCCTCTGAACTCTTGCAGGCAGTTATGGAGATCGATGGCCTGGAGGAGTCTAAGCAGATGTATGCATTCGAGTATTTGAACGCGGACCCTATTAAAGCAAGGGCTTTCTTGACGTACAATGCACAAATGAGAAAGACATATTTGTTTCGACAATTCTGGTGGTGGAAGTGAAGTGTCATACCCAATTTTGGGATTCTTTTGGTATATAGTTTTTGACATTACGGGACAGTTTGTTTTGGTGGGGTGTTTTACACAATATTCAAATCATCTTTGGCATAATATTCTGGAGGTGTATGTACAGATATCAAGTGGATGAATATAAATGCTAGCATGTTGAACTGTTAGAGACATTTTCCAGCTTTATCACAGCATCTTTTCAATTAAGCTTGTATTAGGCGATTGGGAAGTTTTGTTGCCTTTACCTTTCACTGGACTTTTTCTTTTTCTTATTGTTTACCAAACTTGGACAGAGCTGGTGTAACCTTTGCGTTTCAGCCTTTGCCATAAATCGAAGTGTCAAAAGTTTTAATTGTGTCCTATCATTGTTGTAACGTTTCACTTGATGGTTTTTCTTTTTTTATATTTTAAATTATTTTAAATTTGTCTGTTTTGGGGAGGAACAACTAACAAGAATTCACATATCCACATTCTTTCATCGTTGCACTTAAAACCTGATTCAAATTCTTCTGAACCATTAACCAACCTATCGATTAATTCTCCAACAATTCCTAAAAATAGATAGAACTTGCACCATTTGATTGGATCTGGAACCAAAGTACTACAAAGGCCAAGTCCATGGGTGGAACTGTAGAGCATACATCTTTCCCCACCTTAGTGAGAAGAAATGTGAAACCTTAGTAGAATAGAGCAGTACTGGGTTTGTGCATTTGATAATCAGAAACAAGAATTGCAGCTTCATAAAATATTAGCCATAGACAAGAATAAGTTGACCAATATTAGGAAGTAACTTATTCATTGAAATTTGATTTGCAAATGCAAAATTTGTTTGGTGCCTTCTTTATCATCAAAACTTGCCATTCTACAAACATATGACCTAACGGGAGTCATGAAATCTTTGAAAATTTTCCAAATCAATTGACAAAGCTAGTGGTTGGGTATACATTTATAGCTTCATCCTTAACAACCAAAAAGAGTAGCGCATATACAATAACAGACCAGTGTCAAAACTCATGTCAGGAGATAGTCATCACCAATAATCTCCACAAGAGCATGTCCCGTTTTTGAATTGGTGAAATCGGTGCATGTCACGCACTATAATTTCCCGTCCACTAACAAGTGAAATATACTTGGTCGCATTGTGACAATCACCACAAACTCTTAGATTCTTCCTTATGTGTATTGTTGTGCCAGGGCTGGTGTTTAAGAGTCCAAATGCAATAGCCAACTTCTCGCTGTGGCTATTGAGCAACTTTTGCTTGACATCATCTTCCACATCATGTATTGAATTGGTGTTGGGAACATACCCGGCGGCCTTTATCTCTTCTCCCAAAGTATCAAGATAGGCATAAATTTGTTTGGATTGTGGATGGATTGTGCTTCCAGAATAGAAAGTGTGGAACTCGTTTCCTAAATCTACTAAACTGCAGCCTGGAGTTTTCTTAAGCCCTTTACTCTCCATCATGTTCCGAACTTGGGCAACTTTGTCCCACATCGAAGCAGTGGCATATATGTTAGAAAGCAATACATGGTAGCCACCATCATTTGGGCTCAACTCAAATATTCTCATAGCCGTCTTTTCTGCTAGTTCAATACTTTTATGGATTCTACAAGCACCCAACATTGCACCGTAGACTGTAATCCCTGGATCGATAGGCAGCTTTTGAATGAAATCCCAAGCCTCATTGAGCTGGCCAGCACGACCAAGAAGATCAACCATGGCTCCATAGTGATCCATTGCAGGCTCTAAGCCATAATCATTTGTCATGCTTTCAAAGAACCAGAGCCCTTCTTCAACCAAACCTGAGTGGCTGCAAGAAGAGATAACGCACAGAAATGTTACATCATTGGGCTTGACAATTCCCTTTTGCATTTCACAGAACAGATCCACGGCATCTTTTCCAAGCCCATGGGTTCCATAGCCATCTATCATGGCATTCCATGTCGTCACGTGTCGTTCCTTCATCCTGTCAAAGAGTTTTCTTGCAGTGTGGATGGCTCCACATTTTGCATACATGTCGACAAGAGCAGTCATCACAAAAACATTTTTATTAAAACAAGATCTTATAACAAGTCCATGAATCCACTTAGCCTGGCGTGTAATTGATAACTCTGCTAAAGCAGGAATCACACTAACCATGGTAAACGTATCCATTTTTATGTTCTGGGATCGCATCTCACAAAAGTGGCTCAAGGCTCGATTTACATACCCATTTTGGGCATAACCTAATATCATTGCATTCCACGAAACAAGAGTTTTACTTTGCAAATTTTCAAATATCTTGGCAGCAGTATCTACTCTCTTACACTTAGAATACATGGATATGAGAGAATTCATTATCGAAACATCTGAGGCAAGATTCAACCGATCAACTAATGTATGAAGGAACCTACCCCTCTCAATATCACCCAAGTCACCACAAGCATGCAAGGACTCCATTATTGTAACATTGGTTGGTTCAAATCCCTCCTCCAACATCCTTTGAAAGATTTTCAGTGCTTCCTCAGGATCTTCATTTTGAACATACCCGTCAATCATGGAATTCCACGAGACAACAGTCTTTTCAGATATCCTATTAAAAATCAACCGAGCAGTCTCTACAGAACCGCATTTCGAGTACATATCTACCAGTGCAGTTGCAATATTCACCTTTGAGTCAAATCCAGCTCTTATAGCATAAGCGTGAGTCGACTTTCCAATCCTCAAAGACCTAATATCTGCAACAGCAGGCAGAATGGTAACCAATGTGATCGAATCGGGCTTTTGGCCTTCGACCTGCATTCGAATAATCAAGGTCAACGCAATCTCTGCCTGCCCATTTTGCGCATAACCCGCAATGATCGTGTTCCAAGATACCAAGTCTCTTTCAGGCATTCTGTCAAACATCTTATATGCTTCACGAATCTGTCCACACTTAGCATATATATTGGCAACCGAAGTCATTGAAAACAAATTTGAGCCAAACCCAGATGTTATGAGCTGCCCATGGACCTCCTTGCCCCTCCTAAGGTCAGAATTATCTCCAATAACTTTCAACAAATACGTGAAATTATACACAACAGGCTCAACACCATCATACTTCATACGACAATAAAACAATAAGGCATCCTCCAAGAATGAATTTTTACAATACCCTTTAAGCATGGTGTGGTAAAGAGCATCAACCTTGTCTTCAACCGAGTCAAAAACACGAGCAGACTCAGTAAGGCTTCCATATTTACAGAACGAACTAACAAGCTTGGTCTGGAACAAGAGCTCACCGTAGAGGCCGTTTTTGATGATGAGAGGGAGAATTTGGCGGAGTTCTTGTAAGGAAGTGGAAAGCTCAAGAAGTATAGCAGCAGGGTGCTTGTAGACATGAGAAGGAATGTGGGTTCTTTGAGAAAGAGTGTGAAACGTGCCTGGGAGTGAAGTTGAGAGGCGTAGTTTTGTGGGAGGAGATGGCGCGATGGGCAAGACCTGTGAGCTTATCATTTTCTCTTGTGTTGTGTTTTGTGTTGCGGAGATTGGAGAAAATTCTTTGATTGTATTTCGAGTGGCGGTAATAATATGTTAGTTACCATTAGTTACTGTAGTATATCTGAGATTATGATGGAAGGAATATGGTCCACAAGGTTACGAAGAGTAATGGTGATATTATCCATAAGGGTATTTTACCCATTTGTCTCTTAAACTTGTATAGTTTTAGCCATTTATCTCTTGAATTTTTAATTTTAACAAGTTGCCTACTTAATTTGTAAATTTATTATAATATGCTTCATTTTAACAATAATTGTGTTAATTTGTAAATTTATTATAATATGCTTCATTTTATTAAATCACAGACAAGTTCAGATTGTGCTAAAAACCCCATCCAAATGTTGAATTTCATCTCTTTCTGTTGTCCTGTCCCGTACAATTACTGGAGCACTTCAAACGTCTCTTATCCTTGTAAATTCTGTTTACACCTGTGAATGTGATTGGTGGGCAGCTTTCCACAATCAATTTTCCAAGGTTGGATTGGATAAGTATTTTCATTTTATTTTATTGGGTGAAAACTCTACTCCATTGTTTCTCTGAAGATTGTATCCTTTTCTAATGAAAAACAGAAATAAATTTGACATTATAAAAAGGAGAGTTTCTCTAGTTCGACAAAAATAAATGAATTATTGATAATTTTTTATTTTTTAGTCATTAGATTTATATGAAAAATTATTTATTCTGCATATATATATATATATATATTTTTAATTTTATGTAATTTTGATCAGATCTAATAATTATAAACTGATCTTACTGGTATGTCAATTTATCAAATAAGGTCTCAATAGAAAGAGGAGTGTTCTTCTATAGCTCAAAGGTTACTGCCACACTTCCATTTGGCACCATTGTTCTCATCGTCAGATAATATCGTCATTTGGGTTTCAAAGAATTTAAAAAGATTAACAATTTTTTTTTTTCTTTAGAAAAACTATCATCTCCTTTCATGGCTTGCGATCTTGCGCATGCAGGGGACGGGTGGAGGAGATATAGTAGGGAGCTGAGATCACCCTGAAATTTGGGATATGAAAATGTCTTTTCTATTTTAAACGGGGCTCAGAATGATTCAAACTCTCAATTTATAATTAAGATGAAAGAGCTCAAAATCAACTACATTACCCGCATTGCCCTCACTCATTAGTATTAAAAGTATCACTCTTATACCAAATATCAATAAACGAATTTTTTGTAACTTTTTCTCATCTCAGACCAAATAAATAAAAAGATGATAAAGATTATAAAGGATGTTTAATTTCTAAAAAGTCAGCTTTAAAGCATTAAAATTGCCTTTTTTAAAAGGAGTTTCTTCCGTAGGACTAAAAAATGTAACTACTGATAGTTTCATTTTTTTTAATCATTTTCAATCGTCAGATCTATATCATAAACTGTTTGTTCTATATACTTTATCAATCTTATTTAATTTTTATCAGATTCAACAATCACAAAACTGATCCTACTAATAAGACGGCCTACCAAATATAGTCTCTTTTTTAAAAAGTGAATGCTCGTTAATGAGTATTGCATCCTCAGAATTGTAACATTCTCATGACGTATAAGCCACTGATACATTTTTTTTTCAAAGCGAGTTGCCCGCCAACTAATATTTCATGTTTTCATGATTTAATATTTATCACAAAAAAATAATTTCTTTTATTAATAGTTTCCAATATATCGACAGAATAGTAGTTAAATTCTGTTTTCATGATTTAATATTATGAAAACATAAAATATTAAAGTGATTGTTTTAAAAATATAGGGTATCAATTTCTTTTTTTTTTTTTATCGTCCAAAAAAAAAACATACGTACCACATTACCATTTCTTTTACCAAAATGCTCTAAATATAGTTAAATTTCTCATCAGCAATCATACCTATAACTTAATAAAAACTACTCTTTCCAAGACTTAAATAAATTGAACAACAATGTACTCTCTATCTTTGAATAAAGAAATTTAACTACTTGTTGAAATTGGGACATATATAATCAAGACAATGTTTTTTTCTTTTTCTAAAAATTATAAGAGAGTCTCTCCTGTAAGCCGTCCTACCACTAGGGTTTATTTTATGACCCTTAAATCTAGTTAAAATCACTTCAGATTGAAAAAGTAAGTAGAGTAGACAATTTTTGATACAGATTTAACGACTAAAAAGTATAGAACTATCAGTAGTTCATTTTTTCTGATTCTATTAGAGAAACTCCCTAATTATAATCATGTCAGTTGACAAGGTTGATCAATAAAAGAAATACCTTGAAAAGAACCGTATTTCAATACATCCAGAAACAAAATTCAATCATATATATTTGCATTTCAAACACATCCACACAAATTCTGTCGATAAATTGACAATTCAGGAACTGTCACCAGAATGCCAAGTACCAAGAATACATCACACACACACAGATATATAAAGATTTTCACCTTATTGGTGTCAGCCATCTAACCAAGGTTTAATGTTCCTCTTAAAAATACTCGGTCCATAAGTAGACATCAAGATATCAACTAACAGATGGAACTGCATCCTTACAAATGAGGCAATCGGAACACTTGCAAGTAAGCAGACGAGAAGAGCAATCCATGTCTCTGGAAGCATAACGGAAACTGCAGCACAAAATGCTATCATCATGGTTGCTATTGAGAAAAATAGGGTGGAGAGGCCAATTATCATCTTTGTTGGCAAGGATTTCAGGAAATCTTCTTCTGCATAACGTGATGTGAGGATTCCGAGGAACATTAAAACTGATGTTGTTGACGAAAACAGTGAGATTGCATCTGATATAAAGAAAACCTTGAACAGTTTTTTGTTCCTGAATATAGGAAAGCCTATATTTTGATCGTTACCACCAGGAACTGTGAATGCCGCAGCAAATGTGATGGTAACAATTAGAGCACCCACAACAGAACAAGAACCTGATGTGTCCTTCATCCATTTTTCTCCTGCAATTACCAAATCCTTGTGGTTTTCTGTAAACAGTTGTTGTGGTCGGAGAAGATTCTTGTTTGTAAGTATGTGTTGCGCAGGTGTTACGATTGACCCAACCTCCTTCATTACAAAAGCATACCATCTTAAGGAAAGAATTTAAGAGTTTAACATTTTTAAGTTCTAGAATTTAGAACTTTTCATTTTAACCTTAACTACTTGACAAAGATGTGTAAACAACGACGATTAAATTTTTCCAATAAAAAACTAAGATAAATTAGCTAAAGAAAATTTGCCAAGTCGTGTCACTTATTTACTAAAAAATTGCAAAATGTGAAAAAGTTCAAGGGGTGCGAAGAATTCTAATACTTTTGAGAACTTTAATAGTAGTAACTCCTATTTTACCCTACATATAGGGACTACTATAGGGTCCTGTTAGCTTAGATTTTCAACACCCTGATTTTAGAGTAGGATTAGTTTTGTGTCGAGCTTGTAAGATTTTATTGTAAACACTTACATATCAGACTGTTGAAAAATTAATCTAATGGTTAAAACAACGGTTCTCCACAGTTAAAATAACGGTTCCTAATTGTAGGATAAAATAACAGTTCTTATCATAAGAGTTGCGTAAAACTTTGAAATGAAACTGTCCTTTCATTTTTTTTAAAACAAGTTTGAAATTTTATTTCGTTCTTACATTATCCATTAAAAAAAGAAACTGTCCTTATTGACAAAAGAAGCAAAAAAATTCAGGAAGTCGCTGGCACTGTTCTTTTTTCATCACACATAAATCCTACTCAATTCAGAAAACAAAATTTTGGGAGATAATGATCTGACTATATATGTTATGGTCCCAAATAAAAAAACATTTGGTTAGAAGTAAATTGTTAGCGTACAAAGTGAAAAAATGATACCTTGAACCACTGTAGTTCTCTCTGCATTTGTAGAGCTGCGCCTCCTGGGATGAGATCAAGTATTTTTGAAGACGGTATTGATGCTGCCCTGTGTAACATGTTATTTTTAGTATCGGGATCAATAGAGCATGCTATTACTTGTATGTCAGGGACACCATGTATAAGGCTAAGAACTTCCGCTTGACGAAGTTCAATAGCAAGCATAAACAAGCTCCTGGCTAGACGAGGAGTCCACACAAGTTCTGGATTCGCATTTGTTATCTTAATAATAAACTCGACATTTCCCTTGTACACAGCTTCCCTGATAGCATCATGGACTCCAGCATTGTTTATTTGTTCCCCGTCTGAAGCATTTTCTATTGCTTTGCACATGATACTCAAGAGTTCAAGGTATTGAAAATGGGCCAACTTTGTTTTGTATATATGCTTGACATCTGTATTAGTAACAAACAATGGAAACAAACTTATTCCAGCCAGCTAGTTTTGAAATGACAAACTTAAATGCAAGGTGAAAAAAAAAAAAGAGAGGTTTTATCTTATAATATGTTTAATTTAGATAAACTAAATAGGCATGATTAATTTTAACACTTGTACATATTTGAAAAAGAGAATGATCCAAGTGAGTTACCTAAAAGTTGGAGAAGATTTGAAGGCATTCGTGCCAATAGACCCACTAATACTGTAGAGAATATAATTATTCGAAATTAGTCATCACCGGGCTTTTTTGTAATAATCAATACCAGTCTATAAAGCATGCAATTTAATGTTATTCATAGAATGTTATAGAATGTTGTGAATTTTTTTTTTTAAATGAAAAATGTCTTAATCTGTGCCCTCATTGAATTTAATTCTGGATCCGTTACAAAATGCTCACGTTATCAGTGTTCAAAAGACCATGACGAAAACCAAGCCCATACCAGCTAGCAACCAAGGATGCAGTACGCTCAGCAACCTCCATGGCCATGAGTGGTGGCTTTGGCACAGCACGGTTCCGGATTCGTGCCGACACGAGGCCGGATGGGTCACCGGAGTAGGTGGCCGCGCGCGACGAAGAAAGAAGAAGCAAGAGAGAGAGAGAACAGAGAGAGAGAGAGATTTTTTATTTTTTATTTTATTTTGTAATATATTTAAAGTATATTTTTAAAAATCAACCTCCATGGCCATGAGTGGTGGCTTTGGCACAGCACGGTTCCGGATTCGTGCCGACACGAGGCCGGATGGGTCACCGGAGTAGGTGGCCGCGCGCGACGAAGAAAGAAGAAGCAAGAGAGAGAGAGAACAGAGAGAGAGAGAGATTTTTTATTTTTTATTTTATTTTGTAATATATTTAAAGTATATTTTTAAAAATATATATGAGAGAGAGAGAGAGAGAGAGAGAGAGAGAGATTTTTTATTTTTTATTTTATTTTGTAATATATTTAAAGTATATTTTTAAAAATATATGAGTTTTAAAATATGATAAGAGTATATTTGACATTTTCCCTCTAAAAAATAGTCAGAAGGTACTAAAAACATATGTTTTAAAATATTGAGGTACTTACATGAAATTATAAAAACACAAAATATTAAATTCATATTTTAATGTAACACAATGTATAAAAATGAAATTTTCCTTAAAGTATAAAATGAGTGAAAAAAAAATTCAACTATTAGTTTTTTATTTTAAAAAGAATTTTTTTTTTCTATTTTTATATCCTATATTTGTAAGAGTTAAATTTATTAGAGGTCTCTCAATTTTTTTCTCTTTCTATAGTTTGCTATCTATTGAGAATTGTTCTATTTTAAATGTTACAAATTTAGTCTCTCAATTATATTCTGTTAAGTTTTTGATGGAAAAAGTTGGGTGCTCTTATGATTTCACCTCAATGAATGAGTACTTTAATAATTTAATATAAATGAACTAAAACAAAAAATTTAAACGAGATTTAATTTCTAATATTCTTAACTTCATCTTTTTTTTCTTTTTTTTATATTCACATTTTTTTTTTATATATTGTCTTGTTTTTGTGTTAGAAGTTTTATTATTTTTAGAATATTCTTTACTTATCTGTCTAATTAGTAAGATACATGTCTAGCATAAATTATGGATCATTATAAACGCAATTTTCAGATGTAAATATGTGTGTTTCCATGAGATCTTACCATAAAATTTAACATTACACAATCTTAAAAATCAGGTGTACTTCTTGATATTCTTTCTAATAATCGTTTGTCAGTGAAGTCTTTACAAACAAAAATCTTCATAATTGATCTATTCTTATTCTACAAACAAGCTACGTATTTTTATAAGAAATGTTAGCAACACTTTTTTTGTCCATCACTTCATTTATTATTTGGCACGTGAAATCTACTAATATGATATATTATTATTCAAACAGAAAATGACACAGTTGCATTCACGTGTCAAATAGTGAATAAAGAGAATCATAAAAAGAGTGACACTAGCATTTCTCTACTTTTATAAAGAGAAAATACCTAATCATAAGAACTCGGATCCCTTGTCCACATTTTCTGTCAATCTCTCTTTCTAACTAACTAATGGTTGACACATCACCTATCTACTATTCGGTCATTTCACAAATTTAAGTTTTTAATTCTAGATTTTTACAGTTAAAAACTCTTAAAAAATATCATATTTATTTTTTTTTACTACAGTTAAAAACTCTCAAAAAATATCACATTTCAACTCAAATTGAAAACTTGAATTCGCGAAGTGAACGATTACTTTGTGTTTTGATTTAGAATGATGGAGGGTTTAAAGAAGGAGCTATAACAATCGTTGAGGATGATGAAAATTTGTGTCCAACAGCTATCGGCGCCGGAGATTAGAAGACGATCTGAGATTTTTTTTTTCCTTTTTATATTTTGCTTAATAAGTTCGTGAAGAAAAAGGGTTGATAAAGCTGGTCCAAGATCCCAATTCTAGCTTTCTTTGCTTTTCTTAAAAAAATAAAAAAACTCACTTTCTTTGCCACGCGATTTTCTCGAACAAATCCTTTGGAAGGGTGTAGGTGACAGGCAAATTGGGGTGGAGAGAAGTTAGAGAAAGAAAGAAAGGGTAATCGCAGAGGAAAAAAATTATTGGAAGTGGGCAATTGGGTGTGCGGATAAAGAAAACAAGGTGCGAGAAATATTGAGATGCCAACAATTTCTTCAACTGATGATTCAAAGAAAAGAAAGAGAAAATATAGAAATGAACTGATGAAAGAAGATAAATTTAGAGAGAGAGAATGTGTCAAAAAAATGAAAAAAAAAAAAAAAATGTCAAACCTTCCGTTAACAGAGAGAACCAGTTAAATGTCTGTTAGTAATGCTTTTAGGATAAAGTTATTTTGGTAGCATAAATTATTGTAAAACATTAAGTTAACATCTTGTATTTTTATATAATATTAAAACCTTTTAGATTCTATTAGTTTTTATGAAGATTCGTATTATAATTTGAATTATAATTCGTGACTTGTTATGTTTTCTCTTAAAAAAATACACGTAAATCGATAATGATTTAAAATTATAATTTTGAATCCATGAACTAAACGTCCACTTACTTTTTCCCGACTGATTTTAAGTGACCTAATTCGCTTGATTGATGTTCTGAAACAAGAGGTTTATGACCCGTTTAGTTTGTTGATTCGAGTTTGTAATTTAAATTGAGATGTGATTTTTATGTGAGAATTTTTTACTGTAATAAAAAAATTAAATGTAATTATTTTTAAAAAAATTTTACTGTATCAAAACTCGAATTCTAAAACAAAGGTGAAGTGAACGGAGCCTTGGTTATTAAGAATTGGGTAAGTTGGGATGAAAGCAGAGTTTGCAAGGGCTTCGATGAAAGAAGACGGATCTGGTTTTTCTGTTTGTGGAATATCAGATTAGGATTATTTGCTCTGGGTCAGTGGGTTGAAATTCTGAGAAGATGGAGATATATATATATATCTAAAAAACGATTCTAAAATATGAAAATATCATTTTAATATTATAAAAAACATAATGTATCAACTCAATATTTTACTATAATATAAGATATTAAAATAATTTTATCTCATACTTTTATTGATAATTGCCTGTCAACCATTAATTAGTGGGACAGAGATATAAAAGATGTGGACAGGGGATCTGGGTTCTAATCATAAAACTTTCTCTGGCAACAACAACAAACTAACCTCCTAATTTCACTAAAGATTCCTTTACCAAAATTTGTTTCTACTTTCATACGTGAATTTATAATGAGAAAATATACCCAGATTACAGTAAAAAAGAATAATAAAAATAATTTAAAAACTGATATGTGAGCCACCTCTCATGTGGCACCATGTCACATATCACTTTTTTTATTATTTTCTAATTTCAATACCAAAAAGGAGGAGAGAAAAGAAAATTAAAAAAAAAAAATTCTCCCTCTGGTGAGAAAATTATTCTAATGCATATGAGAAAATGAACGAAACAAACAGGAACATAAATGCACTTTGATAAAAATAATTTAGAAATATTTATTATTTATGTTCGACATGTATATTACTAATAGACATATAAGTAAATGATCGATGCTCTAAAAATAATAAAAATCTAACCGAAAAACAAGACAATGGATAATAATATGATATGAATATAAAACAAAAAGAAAAACAAAAGTTGAAATTAAGGATAAGAGAAACTACTCTGGTTCAATTTTTTATGTTTTAATTCATTTATGCTAAAATTACTAGAATGCTCATTAATTGAGATGAAATTACAAAGTTACCTAACTTTTTTTATCCAAAATTTAACGAAATATAACTAAGGGACAAAATTTGAGATACTTAAAGAATTCAGGGTTTAAAATAGAATAATTCTCAATACATGGACTAATTATAAAAAGAGAAAAAAAGTCAGAGGTCTCTTATGAATTTAATTCTTTTGGTTATTAAAAAATAACATCTTCTATTTTTAAATTGCATCACATTTATACCTTTACATTTTAAATTTAGGGAGAAAGAGGGAAATAGGCCACGACTTATGATGAATTAAAATTAATAAGCCAATAGTTTACATAAGTTAATAAATAGGCCAAATTATTATTTTCGTCCATAACTTGTCTGGTTATGAACCATAACTTGATAAGTTATTGTTCATAATTTATCTAGTTATGAACCATAACTTTACAAGTTTGTCTATAACTTATCTGGTTATGAACCATAACTTGACAAGTTATGACCTATTAATTTTTATAACTAAAAATTGGCCTATATACTTTCTTAAACTTTTTATATTGGCATATTTCCTACTATTTCTGTTAAATTTAATTCCTTACTTTTTTTTTAAGTATTAACCTTAATTACCTGACCTAATTGGAGTTAAATCATTCTCATCTATTTGGCTATCTTCTCGATTCTGAACATCAATGTAAATTTGATTGGCCGCACGACTGGCAATGTGTATACCTGTCACCACAGAAACTTTTTTTTTAAGTATTAACCTTAATTACCTGACCTAATTGGAGTTAAATCATTCTCATCTATTTGGCTATCTTCTCGATTCTGAACATCAATGTAAATTTGATTGGCCGCACGACTGGCAATGTGTATACCTGTCACCACAGAAACAAAGGAACTGGGAATGAATTACATAGCAAGCTAGAGAAAGGAAGTTTATTAACAAGAAATTAAAGAAGATTGTTAAAGAAGTAATACGTATAAAATGTTACAAGAGAAAACAAGTGGATACTCACGGTCATATACCCACCGTTTCCAAAATCCTAACTGGCTTCTACAAGCAAAGACAGGTTTAGTTATAGATGATGCTAATGAACGCACGGGGTATCTGTCATAAGGATCCGCAGTAGTTGTCAGACCTTGTCTACGCCCTAGCAAATGGATGGGGATATCTGTAGTGTCATAGTATTTCAATATGACTATATATAAAAGAGTCCACAAATTTTACAAAAACTCATTATAGAAAAAAGAAAATAAAACATAATAAAAAAAAAAAAAACAACAACAACAACAAAGGAAAGAAAGACTTCGTTTCAAAACTAC
Source organism: Morus notabilis (assembly GCF_000414095.1). Taxonomy (NCBI): domain Eukaryota; kingdom Viridiplantae; phylum Streptophyta; class Magnoliopsida; order Rosales; family Moraceae; genus Morus; species Morus notabilis. The sequence goes on along the minus strand of NW_010358712.1, from coordinate 284,803 downwards.
TGTACGGTCATATGAGCGAGCATAGTCTAAGGTTACCAAATTGTACACTGCGTTTTCTCAAAGAACCATTAGACGATCCAGCTATATTTGTATTTTTGTTGAGTCCTTACCAAATTGGTTTTGGTTTATACAATTGGTAACGAGGGAAGAGCCTATCTTGCCATTATCTCGCAGTGTAAGATCTTCTTCGGGTGTTTCGGTATAAAGATAACGAGCCATTTCGTGATAGTCGTAACAGACAGCATCGATAACTGGAAGAACCCAATTTTCACGAGCAACACTAACTAGTATCTTGTTCTTTCTAATCAAGCACTTAGCGATGGAGATGTTTCCGATTCCTATAGCAGCTGCAAGAACTGTGAGACCATCCTTCCGTTCCATCAGCATGTCTTCTTCAGTCATTAATTGCACCAACTCCTCCACAATGTGCAAATGTCCAGCACTCACAGCGACGTGAAGTGGAGTCTTGTTCGAAAAATCGATTCTCGACCTCACTGCATCAGGATTTTGGTCAAGATACGTCTTGGACTCCTGCCAATTACCTTGTCTGACAGCATCGAAGAGTTGCCTGTGCCGTTCAAAGTCGACTTCATTTGCAATCTTGTGATCACACCCTGCCATTTTCCATTTTCAGCTAAATAATTTCTACAATTAGATGAACTATATGAACATGTAAAGAAATCGAGCATAGAGTATGTACGGCCCGTTTTTTTTTTTTTTTTTTTTTTAAATACGATGTGGGGTTTATGACTCGCACTTTGTTCAAAAAATGAAACCACTATAGTTCAAATCCTGGTAGACACACGCACACATTCACACTCCCAACCACTTGAACAATAAGCATGTGTCAATTGAATATTTATTATGCATATTTTTTGGAATAATTTAGCAACATAATTTGGATAAAAGTACATCCTTAATAATTTAGGACTACCTAGATTGGGGGGATTTAAGGAATACAACGTTTTCGTCGTTTGCACTTTCCTCTTTCACATTCACAGGGAGTCAGGGTGAGATATACCTGAAGGCTTGTTTGCCTTTTCATTCATCGTTTCCAAGCTTGATTCTTTTTCTTTAATTGGATTTCCAGATTCCATTGCAATAGATCACTGATGCAAGTGCACCAAACTTTAACATAATTTGTCAGGTGATGAAGTATTTTAATTAGCACACAACAATAGCACTCAATAGCTAATTAATTAATGTATCGAAACAAAAAGGCATTTACCCGCGTTGATGATCAAGAAGCAGCAGCAGCAGGTGAAGCCACACTACAAGCATGCACAGTGATAGCAGTTGATTGAGGTGAAATTAAGAATAAGAGAAACTAACTCTGGTTCCATTTTTTATGATTTAGTTCATTTATGCTAAAATTACTAAAGTGCTCATTAATTGAGGTGAAATTACAAAATTACCTAACTTTTTGCATCCAAAATTTAACAAAATGTAACCTAAGGACTAAATTTGAGATACTTAAAGAATTTAGGGTTTAAGATAGAATAATTCTCAATAGAGGAACTAATTATAAAAAGAGAACACCACCCGTATTTCATCAAAAGAACAAGTGTTGTGGAAAAAGCAACGGTCAAAAAGCGCACAGTGGTTGGTAAATCGGCCTTGTCTGCGCTGTGTTTTTCTTTTCAAAAGATAAAGAAGGATGCAAATATCCCACTGACAATTCCATAAGAGTGGCCCACAAAAAACAAATTATAAAAGATGAATTGCATGTGGGCCCTAGTAATTTAAATTGAGATAGTACGTGCTAAAGCACCTAAATCACAGAGAGTTCACATAGAGTTTAAGAATTTGTGTCATGATTTAAATTACGATTTGTAATTTATTATAGTATTTTTTTTTATAAAAAATATACGTAAATTGAGAATAATTTTAAATCATAATTCTGAATCTATCATCTAAACGTATTGATAAAGTTTCTTATGAACCCAAACCTGTCACAAGATTCTTTTGAACTGCGTCCTTTCACCTTGAACTAGTCTAAGAAAAGCATAGTTTTCACCGATTTTAATTGTTAAGTGACGTTTTTCTTTTCAAAAGATAAAGAAGGATGCAAATATCCCACTGACAATTCCATAAGAGTGGCCCACAAAAAACGAATTATAAAAGATGAATTGCATGTGGGCCCTAGTAATTTAAATTGAGATAGTACGTGCTAAAGCACCTAAATCACAGAGAGTTCACCTAGAGTTTAAGAATTTGTGTTATGATTTAAATTACGATTTGTAATTTGTTATAGTATTTTTTTTTATAAAAAATATACGTAAATTGAGAATAATTTTAAATTATAATTTTGAATCTATTAACTAAACGTATTGATAAAGTTTCTTATGAACCCAAACCTGTCACAAGATTCTTTTGAACTGCGTCCTTTCACCTTGAACTAGTCTAAGAAAAGCATAGTTTTCACCGATTTTAATTGTTAAGTGACCCAATTCGCTTAATTGATGTTCTGAAGCAAGAGGTTTAGTTATTAAGAATTGAGTAATGCTCCCGGAAGTTGGAGATGAAAACAGAGTTTGCAAGGGCTTCCATAAAAGAAGGCAGATCTGGTTCTTTGGTCAAGAAAATGAGAAAATAGTAATAAGGGCGAATTCGTCATCTTACTTCAAAATGTTTTCTAAAATATGGAAGTATCACTTTAATATTACGAAAAGCAAATAGCTTGTTCAGTTGTATTTTTGACTTACGGTAATTTGAGTATAAATTTTGAGTTAAATTTGAGTTAAAGTTGTAATTTTAATTTGTGTTTGGTTGTGTACATTTGAGTTATGATTTGATATGAAAATCTTTTTGAGTTTGTGTTTGAGTGGGTCAAAACTTAATTTTGTATTTAGATAATATTTTAATAAAAACTCAATAATGATGGAAAATTTTAATAAGGTATATGTGTGGGATTTTATTCTGTTTTCTAAAATATGGAAGTATCACTTTAATATTACGAAAAGCAAATAGTTTGTTCAGTTGTATTTTTGACTTATGATAATTTGAGTGTAAATTTTGAGTTGAATTTGAGTTAAAGTTGTAATTTTAGTTTGTGTTTGGTTGTGTACATTTGAGTTATGATTTGATATGAAAATCTTTTTGAGTTTGTGTTTGAGTGGGTCAAAACTTAATTTTGTATTTAGATAATATTTTAATAAAAACTCAATAATGATGAAAAAATTTTAATAAGGTATATGTGTGGGGTTTTATTTGTCTTTTCGTTGCGACCACACAAAAAATATTATCTCAATCAGAATTAAAACGAAAAAATTGTAATATTTTTAAGAATAGAAAAAATAATGTTTATTAACTTGAGTTTGAATTTAGAAACTTGAGTTGAATGGAAAACTTAAACTCAGATTTTAACACCAAACTCAAGTTAAAATTCAAGTTCAAACTTAAATTTTACCAAATAACATGAACTTAAATAAAATTGTAACTTAAATTCAAATTTTTTTTTGAATTTAGATGCAAACGAATAAGACCAAAGTACTAATTTAATGTTTTGTTATAATATAGAATACCAAAATAATTTTATCCCTTTTTATTAAATAGTTGACATGTCAACCACTATTACTAATTACTTGGTTAGAGTGATGGAGTCCGTTTAGTTCGTTGATTTAAGCTTTTAATTTGAGTTGAGATATAATTTTATGTGAGAGATTTTTATTGTAGTAAAAAAGTTAAATGTGATTATTTATAAGAGTATTTTACTATAATAAAACTTAAATTTTAAACTCGAATCAACGAATGAACGAGGCCAAAGATATGTCAATCGGCTATGTTTTTCTTTTCAAAAGATTAAAGAAGGATGCAAATATCACACCGACAATTCCATGAGAGTGGCCAACAAAAAACAAATTATAAAAGATGACACGTCGTTTTCGGTCTCCTTTATGTCCAAACTTGTCGTTCTCTACGACATGACAGTGATAAAAATAGAGAAAATTTCAACAACACCATTGTTTTAAACCATTATACTAAAGCACCGGAGGCACCCAAATTACTATTATTCACTCCCTAAGTTTTGAGAAAATTCCATCTGTGTTCTTTTATTGTTGCTTTTACTGTTTTGCCTTCGATTTCTTATTTATTCAGTTTTTTTTTTTGGGCATTTTAGTCATTTTTGCTGCCCCACAATTACCGTGTTGTTTAGTTTCTTTGGTGTGAAAATGATTGTGTACGGTGAGATTTACAGTAAAATCCATGTGTCAAAACACAATTGAGTACCTTCTTAAATGCGCTCCACGTGGCACTATACAGATTGCCAAATAGATTGTGACGACCCTCCTATGAAGCCGTCACTGTAACTTAAACTTTAACTTGTACTTATTGGGGTTTCTTAAAATT
>NW_010358712.1:276500-277957 GCF_000414095.1 Morus notabilis | reverse complement strand
ATATGCTTTATATGACTATCTTAATTAAACTGTAAGCAAGGTTTGTACTTGCCTGGATTCCGAGCTAAGCGATTCTGATAGTATCTCGCTTATCGTGTCCTCCTGCGTATTCCTCAAAACTAATTTTGGGAAAAGCTGCAAGCACTATGAATGATCCTTGAGGAACATCGTAGTTTTAAACACTCGATTCTGATCTTCACTTGCTTAGTCTGAACCACCTCGATCCGCGTGCAATCAGTACTAGACCATTCTTATCAGAATTGAATTTGGTTGAACGGACGTCACCATTTCGTTTCGCACGTCAAAACGAGTCGGGATATGGTCTCGGATCATCAAACGGATGTCGATAGCCTGAGAAACGACACCTCTCTGGAATATGGCGACGGCGGCGTACGGCGGCGGAGGCTCCCAGAGAGTTTTTCCGCGGCGGACTTAGGTCCTACCCCCCTAACTTAACCCTTCTGAGTCCATTGGTGCGGTCAATTTCACACCATTCAGCCTGTAACAGTACCTATCGGTACCGGCAACGTCGGCAAAATCAGGTGACTCAAATCTCACAATTCCGGTCATCAATTCTTAAAATTGGTTGAGGGGTTTTCATACCCACTTCTTTCTGAGTGTTATGACACCAAAGTCACTACGATCCAACAGTTAGATCGTCGAAACCACCTCTTCCCTCCACGGACGACGGCAGTGGCTCCGTTTTCCGGCCAAACTGCGACGGTGACGATGGCTGCTGGTCGGGATCTACTGGGCGTCAGCTTCTAAGTCGATTAGTAGGGGCGGTGACATCCACGACGGCCTAGAGAGAGAGAAACGACGGTGGCGGCGGCGGTGGCGATTCTGACCACCACGGACGGCGGTGCTCCGGCCAGAATCGAGCTATGAAAATGGATGGGTTTTCTTCATCTCACTACACTGAGTCTATAGGGACTGAAATCGTCTCAATCGGAGGTCGGATGACGGAGATATCACGACGGGAAGAAATGGGTAATTTCAGAACTTCCATCGGTGATTGCGGCTGATTCCGGCGGAGTTGGAGGTCGTGCCGCATGTCGTTGAACTCAGCTCGTCGAGATCTTTCTATTGACACCGGCAGTGTCAAAAACGGAGGTCAGAATCTCAACTTGAGTATTTGGCCATTGATGGTTTGTGTGAGAGAACGTGAGAGGAGAGAGAGAATGAGCGGGAATAAGAGAAAGAAAGTGCAAGAACCCTAAAAATTTCACTATATAAAGTATCTGATTAAGGCAAGATTACGTGCCTGATCTTATCCTCAATTATTTCCTCTAAACAGATTAAATTTATACTGATTAGAGGTAATTAGTTTAGCTCACGTAAGTTAATCAACTACTTACAGTCCAATATCAATTTCTGAATAATTCAATAATGTTTTATATTCTTACTCGCGTAATATTTCAAACTGTTTCAAGTCTTGAAATTAATTTTAGACTGAA
>NW_010358712.1:270656-276051 GCF_000414095.1 Morus notabilis | reverse complement strand
CCCCTTATACGCTCTTATTTTTTTCCTTGTGTAATTTTATATCTTTATTCTAAAATGTGCGTCATCAAAATGCTTTTCTTCTTAAATTTATCCTTTTTACATATCAATATATTTTCCAAATATGTTTTCACCTAAATATTCTTTTACATGATATATTTTTTTTCATCAAACGTTACCTCTATGTGTCGCTTCAATTTCTTTTTATTTCGCTTTTTTTGTGCTGCTATTTTTTTTTTTATTGCTCCTTACTTTCCTTTGAAATTTTATATCTTTTATTTTCAGACGTGTATTATCAAAATATTTATTTCTTCTAATTTGTCCCTGTATGTCTACACTAAAATAAGTTCTTACATTCTCTGAAATATTGTTTTGGTAACACATTGACAATAAAGGATGAGATATCCAGCATCAAATAACCATCACCTTATGCCGATATCAATACGGACATTTAGCACTGCAAAGGTGGTTATGAGTAATTAGCCATAAGCAATGAGCATAATATTGCTTGGAAGAAAATTGCTTTTTGCAACAGGAACTTCCATTTAAAGAACAGATTGCCATTTCAGACCAGTAACAGACTTACTCGAACATAGGGTAACACAAAATGACCTACATTTACATGGACCGTATAACGGTTCATAATCATACATCAAAGCAGCAAATTATTCCCCCACTTGCAGTTGATTTACTAGCACGAGATATTTCATCAAAAACATAGTGAAAAGACATCTAGACCTCGCCTGTGTGAGCTTGTTATAGATTCGGATTTTGAATATTTACAATCAGCAAAAATACAAATTCTACTGATGTAGATTAAGATCAGGAGATTTCAAGTCTCAGCTCCCTGTTTCCATTAGAAACCTGACCTTATGTTTCCTTTTGTCTTCAGCCCCAGGAGCGTCGGAGTTTCGAAGACATCATTTCAACTCGGGTCCTAATGGTTTCCCGGTCATTAGAAACCTGACCTTCTTATGTTTCCTTTTGTCTCCTTTTATCTTCAGCCCCAGGAGCTTCGGAGTTTCGAAGACATGATTTTAGCTCAGGTCCTAATGGTTTCCCGGTCATTAGAAACCTGACCTTCTTATGTTTCCTTTTGTCTTCAGCCCCAGGAGCGTCGGAGTTTCGAAGACATGATTTTAGCTCAGGTCCTAATGGTTTCCCGGTCATATACTTGGCTGCTCCTCTTTTGCTTTCAAATGGATCGAGCCAGTAACGAACATTTGGTTGACCAGGTAAAAGCTTCTTCCCCTTAGCATACTGGTAAGCAACCATGGCATCAGATTGGTTACGGAAAACCACTTGGGCAGATCATGTATAATGGAAGATTTTGGTCTTCAAAGAATCAATTGGGCCAAATCGTCGAAATTTCCTTATGAGTTTCTCCTTTGATGGCAGATTATAGTCCCTGGGGAACTTCATATGCAAAGATTTCGAACCATCAAACCTGGGAAGTGCTTTTGATTGTTCTGCTTCGTGTGAATTAAATAACAAACCAGAAGGACAAGAACTATGGAACTTCTTGGTCTTCTCAATTTTTTCTTCAGAAGCTACATTCAAGCTCACTGCTCTTTTGTTAGGCCCAACAGATATGGCATCCTTAGCATACTGGTAAGCAGCCATGGCATCAGATTCGTTAAGGAAAACCACTTGGGCAAATCCTGTATAATCGAAGATTTTGGTCTTCAAAGAATCAATTGGGCCAAATCGTCGAAATTTCCTTATGAGTTTCTCCTTTGATGGCAGATTATAGTCCCTGGGGAACTTCATATGCAAAGATTTCGAACCATCAAACCTGGGAAGTGCTTTTGATTGTTCTGCTTCGTGTGAATTAAATAACAAACCAGAAGGACAAGAACTATGGAACTTCTTGGTCTTCTCAATTTTTTCTTCAGAAGCTACATTCAAGCTCACTGCTCTTTTGTTAGGCCCAACAGATATGGCATCCTTAGCATACTGGTAAGCAGCCATGGCATCAGATTCGTTAAGGAAAACCACTTGGGCAAATCCTGTATAATCGAAGATTTTGGTCTTCAAAGAATCAATTGGGCCAAATCGTCGAAATTTCCTTATGAGTTTCTCCTTTGATGGCAGATTATAGTCCCTGGGGAACTTCATATGCAAAGATTTCGAACCATCAAACCTGGGAAGTGCTTTTGATTGTTCTGCTTCGTGTGAATTAAATAACAAACCAGAAGGACAAGAACTATGGAACTTCTTGGTCTTCTCAATTTTTTCTTCGAAGCTACATTCAAGCTCACTGCTCTTTTGTTAGGCCCAACAGATATGGCATCCTTATCACCACTAGTTTGCATTTGGGTGCTATCGAGAATTGGACGGAACTCTGATCGACTTACCTCAGTAGCTGCATCGTGATTGGCTTTCTCAACATCACTGGCATTAGTTCCAGGCATTTCACTGATAGATAGTTGAGTTGCAGAAGGTTGCAGCAAACCAAAACTGTTATCAACTTTCATGTCTTCATTCGCAAATCCATTTATAGTCTTCTCAGATGTATTGCAAATATTATACATGCAAGACCTGTCGTTTTTCACAATGCTAATACTCCTATCAAGCTCTTGTAACTCGACATAAGACCCGCATGCATCCTTCACTTTATGTTCCTCATCCTTACTGATATCAATAATGTTACTGAGACGAGCCGAATGTTTAAGGAGAGAAAAGTCAGATGTGTTAGGGGAAAACTCCAACAAGCCAGTATTGCTTGCATGATTCAAGATCAGGGCCCTAGAGTTTTGAATTTCTAACATTTTAGAAGAACCTAAAGAAAAATTATGAATTGAAGTTTCCTCTGAACCCGTGCCACTTCTTTCTACTTCTGCCTCAGGCGGCCTATTCATCTGCAGACAATATCCAGCTCCATTAATCAATAAGAAAGGCGTTCTTTTGTTTAACTTGTAAGGAGATTCACAAAAAGCAGGGAGGTCAAGCCGTCTCTTAAGCCCTAATCTGCTCACAGGCCTTTCTATGTATGGTATAATGGAGCCACAAACTCCATCGTCACATTTCTTTTCATCAGCCTCGACACTTAGCTGAGTCTTCAAATAACCAGGGCTGGACAAGTAAGCTTCTCTGCTTTTTGAAGGACAACACTTTTTGATATGCCTATCAGAAACTTTCTCAAATAGAATACTTCTGAACCCCAAAAGATGTTGTTGTGTGTTATCCAAACAGCTTACTCCCAAAAAAAATGAATCTAATGCAAGGCATCGCAAGTTTACCAGTATCTCAGAAGCCTCGACACTTGGCTGAGTCTTCAAATAACCAGGGCTGGACAAGTAAGCTTCTCTGCTTTTTGAAGGAGAACACTTTTTAATATGCCTAACAGAAACGTTCTCAAATAGAATACTTCTGAACCCCAAAAGATGTTGTTGTGTGTTATTCAAACAGCTTACTCCCAAACAAAATGAATCTAATGCAAGGCATCGCAAGTTTACCAGTATCTCAGAAGATGATTGTCTCTCTTCTTTCTGAACCTGAATCAAGTGTTTCTCAAGCTGATCTTCATGCAAGGGTTGAAAGGATTCCTTCGAAAAAACAACAGTTGAGTTCATTCTGCTCGCCGCACCAGCTTCCATGTTCGCTTCCTTTGGCTTTGGGGATGCCTGACTATCAAAATTCCGCTCCAAATTACATGATTCTTCGGCCATGCTACCAGAAGATGGATGAGACTGCAGCTCTAAGTGCGTACCTGAAAAACAACAAGAAGTCGCATACTAAAATTCTGAGATTATAACTCTAAAAGATTTCAGTAAGTGACCAATTAAAAATCTAAAGCCTTTTCATGTTAATAAGTGGCACCACAGGAAGGATAAGATCCTAAGTAGAGTCCAAAAGTTCTAAACGATCTACACAAGCATTTATAACTCTACAAAAAAGTCACCAAAAGATTGCAAAATGAAAAGGATAATTCACCAAAGTAGATAGTTCCACTTCTGACAGGTGTGTAACGTTTGAAACATCATAAATCACTCTAACTACGAAAAATAGCAGTTATCAATACGGGTCATATTCCATGTTTCGCTCCTGTTTTATAAGCTTCGATTGATCTAGCTTGCTTACCAGTTCTCCGAACAATTAGCCATATAAACACAAGCAGAACTAGATTTTCCACTTCTTAAATGTCATCTGATAACAGAAGCAACCATAACATAACCCAATGAAATCCCAACGATTAAAAAAAGAAAAATCATTCACTACTTGTACAATTCCTTCTTTTTTTTTTTTAAACTAATTTGTTGTGCCCTATTGAATCCCCTAATTTACGATCGGAAACTTGATAAACAAATACCAAAAGCAAGAAAATACCTCTCTCGCATCGCCGCCACGCCCGCCTCGATTTCTGGTAAACCGATTTCTGTCCGATCGCATTATAATCTCGAAAAACCTGAATCTCAGCGACCGACCTGACGGCGCCGACGAAACCCTCAACCTCAACCCAAGGCAAAACAGCCTTGCTCAACACAAACCCCAGCACCGCCTCCGGCCTGAACGAGTTCTTCGCCCGAAACGCCTCGCCGTCACCAACCGCCATTTCCAGGCCTCCGCTCATCTTCGCCACCGCCGTTTCGGACAGACAGCGACATCGGAGGCTTAGAGCCGTCCTCCGGCAGAGCCATCGCAACGCGCGATCCAGGAGCGCGTTGCCCGCGCCGTCGAGGTTGGTCGGGGCCGATTGGAGGAAGTTTCCGGAGAATGGATGGATTTCGGAGTCGTGGAAATGGCGAGGGTTTTGGAGGTTGAAGAAGGAGACCAAGACGCCAAGGGTATCTCTTGTCTGTAACAAGCCAGGCCAATAACATGTTCCAGAAGGTTCCTCTCGTATCTTCGCCCAAACGATATCGCCGCTCTTCATCTCTCTCTCTTCTTTTTCTTCTTCTTGGAGGAGTTCTCTCTCAGAGCTGGTTATTCGAAAATGGCAGTTTGCTGGCGGCAATAACTGCGTAATGTGCCACGAAAATTTGGACCGTTCGATCGGGAATTATCAAGGCCCTTTATTAATTTCAGATTTTTTTCTAAAATAATAAAGGAAAAGTAAGCTCAATAAAGCGAAAATATTAAAAGCGGGAACAAATTATTGGCTTAATTTGGTATTATTTTTCCTTTCAATTTTCCTTTTTAAAATCAGTTTCTGTTTGTAGCAAAAGCTCATTTTAATATTTGATAAATTTTCTTTAAAATATTTTTTGAAGAATTTTTTAAAAATTTACAGTCAAAATCAGAAGTAACCTAAAGACAATTTTAACTTTTAAATTGTGCGAGAATCAATATAGTACAATTAATAAAATTTTCATAATACTCATAATACCCCTAATAAAATTTAAAATTTACAATCTTCATAATCTAAAACTCAGACTTATAATATAATATAATATAA
>NW_010358712.1:251077-270174 GCF_000414095.1 Morus notabilis | reverse complement strand
TTGTATTATATTAAATATAATAATAAATATATATTATATTGTAATTATATATATTATATTATAGTATAATATAATATAGTCATAATTTTTAACTATTCACAGCAATTCAACTTCTTCTCTTCTGTTTGGATTGCGACTATTATCGATAAGTTCGCGGGTTTGTGAGAAGGCCGAGTTAGTAGATATTCTTAAAGGGGAACGAACGACTTAGGGTGCGTTTGGAATAAAGATCTGTGTCATGGTTCGGATCATGATTCGTGGTTCGCTACAATATTTTCTCTCATAGAAAACACACGTAAATCGAGAATGATTCTGAATTATGATTCTGAATCTATGAACCAAACGCCATCTTATTGTACACTTGTCGAAGAGATGACGCCATTCTTCTTTTCCTTTTTTTCTTTTATTTCAATTTGGAAAACCTGTTAGTTTATCAATCTATCCCAAAATCTTATGCTAATAAGAGGTGGGTCAACAATAATTTTATACTTTAACACTCCCCCTCACGCGTAGGCTGGACAATGGGCAATCGTGTGAGTAAATTAATTGAAAAGCCCAACATGTGAATATTTAAGCCCGAAATATATTAAAGACCCAATACATAATGACAATTTAAATGGGGATAAAGAGTGTAATTACAGGAGTTTGAATTTAGGGCCTCCTACTCTGATACCATGTTAGTTTACCAATTCATCCCAAAAGCTTAAACTAATAGAAGGTGGGCTAACAATAATTTTATACTTTAACAAAACCACGGTCCACTTAGACTTAACTGTGAGAAAACTCTTAGAGCACTTAAAATTTGAGAGCACATGTACTATCTTCATTTAGGCACGGTTACTAAAAATGCATCCTACCGATAGTTCAAAATAAGAGGGAGTATGGGAGAAGTTTCCTTATTTTATATATTTAAACTCAAATTATTAATTCAGTTATAATATTTTTTTGTTATAAAAAATTTAAAATTTAAATGTTGAAATTAAAAATCATGGTTTTAATATACATATAAACGGATTCTAACTTTTTCAAAGAATACTATATGTATAAACGGGTTTTAATATACATGACATCGTTCATTTTACTGATTCGAGTTTTCAGTTTTAAGTTTCTACAGTAAAAAGCTCTCAGAAAATGTCACATCTAACTTTTTCTGTTATAGTGAAAAGCTCTCAAAAAATATTACATCTTAGCTCGAATTAAAAACTCGAATTCGTGAAGTGAACGATGCCTAAAGTTTTTTTCCCATCCACGTTTGTTTCCTTTTCTCATTATGAGAAATTGAGAACAGACAATATAGAGTATTTAAAACATCTTTTTTCCTGCACGATTTTTTGTAATCTAATAAATTCTTGATTAGATGTTCTATAGCCACTTGTGAAGTGGCTATAGTTTGATAACTAATAATAAGGAAGAAAAAAAAAATCCTTGGTAGTCTCCAATCTTCAACTTAGGTGAAAACAACTAGTATGACTAAAAAAAAAAAAAAAAAGGAAGAAGAAAAAAAAGAAAAAAAAAAAAGAAAATTTTGAGGTTTCTCTATATTTTTGTTTGTGTCAAATTTATCTCTTTACTTCGACACAAATTCGAAATCATTCAACATTCACACTGAATACAACACGAACAGAATGGCGGCCATCAAACCAAGTAACAGATCCAAAATTATAGCCTTTAGGAGCCTCCTTGCCAAAAAATGAAATCTGGAAAGGAACCCTCTTCTGGACCTTGTTGAACACAATCTTATCCGGTGTAACTTTCACCACCAAGCCCTTCGGAGAATTAACGTTAGCGATGTACGTAGAGTTGGAGGGTCCTACATTTGTTACGGTCCTTTTGATGACTTTAGGCGCGGCTTCGTGTCGACTGAGCTTGCTAATAGAGATTGATGGATAGTTAACATTGGAGATTAGTTGTGCAATCGGGAGTTTTGGGCAACTGAACTTTGTGTTTGACATGGATCTTATGTTCTTCTCTGAATAGCCATAGTAACAGAGGAATTCAAGGTAGTTTTGTACGGTTGTCTCGAAGACTAGGCCCGGATTAAGAGCTTTGATCGGGTTTATTTCTCCAACTCCTGTCTCGTGTGGATTTGCTATGTATTTCGAGTTGTTTGTCACAGGCTTTCTCAAGTTGTTGTATACTGTTGCTGCAGGCCAACAAGAAAAAGGGTAAAGTTAGCCCCGTTCATTTCAACGATTCGAGTTTAGAATTCGAGTTTTGCTATAGTAAAAAGCTCTGAAAAACAGTCACATTTTACTTTTTTACTACAGTAAAAAACTCTCATATAAAGTCACATCTCTCTTCAACTTAGGTGAAAACAACTAGTATGACTAAAAAAAAAAAAAAAAAGGAAGAAGAAAAAAAAGAAAAAAAAAAAGAAAATTTTGAGGTTTCTCTATATTTTTGTTTGTGTCAAATTTATCTCTTTACTTCGACACAAATTCGAAATCATTCAACATTCACACTGAATACAACACGAACAGAATGGCGGCCATCAAACCAAGTAACAGATCCAAAATTATAGCCTTTAGGAGCCTCCTTGCCAAAAAATGAAATCTGGAAAGGAACCCTCTTCTGGACCTTGTTGAACACAATCTTATCCGGTGTAACTTTCACCACCAAGCCCTTCGGAGAATTAACGTTAGCGATGTACGTAGAGTTGGAGGGTCCTACATTTGTTACGGTCCTTTTGATGACTTTAGGCGCGGCTTCGTGTCGACTGAGCTTGCTAATAGAGATTGATGGATAGTTAACATTGGAGATTAGTTGTGCAATCGGGAGTTTTGGGCAACTGAACTTTGTGTTTGACATGGATCTTATGTTCTTCTCTGAATAGCCATAGTAACAGAGGAATTCAAGGTAGTTTTGTACGGTTGTCTCGAAGACTAGGCCCGGATTAAGAGCTTTGATCGGGTTTATTTCTCCAACTCCTGTCTCGTGTGGATTTGCTATGTATTTCGAGTTGTTTGTCACAGGCTTTCTCAAGTTGTTGTATACTGTTGCTGCAGGCCAACAAGAAAAAGGGTAAAGTTAGCCCCGTTCATTTCAACGATTCGAGTTTTGCTATAGTAAAAAGCTCTGAAAAACAGTCACATTTTACTTTTTTACTACAGTAAAAAACTCTCATATAAAGTCACATCTCAACTTGAATTAAAAACTTGAATCAGCGAACTAAACATGCCGTTAATCTACACATAAAAAATGTTAGGAGTTCTCTAGATAGATATCTCAAATCGTGACATTCAGTTTTGAAACATTACCTGAAAATACTATCGTAAAAAGGTTAAACTGTGATTAAGAATAGACATACTCCCGAGAAAACAAGTATTTTTCTTTTAACTTTAAAATTGTGTCCAAATAAAAATGAGAAAGGGACCATACCTTACTAATTAATAAGACACTAGCATGAGTCGTCAATCCTAGAGGAAATTAAGGTAATAATATACCTGTTGTCATAAGAGATGATCTGATCATGGAAGAAGTCCATCTGCGGCGCACTGATTTAACGAATGCAGCCGCTCCTGTTACATGTGGACAAGCCATTGATGTTCCAGATTTCATGGCAAAATCTGATGGCTCCATCCCGGTTGGAGCAGTCCCTGGTTCATTACTCTTGGGAATCACAGCAGCTAAAATGGCCACCCCTGGAGCCATTATGTCCGGCTGATGTTTTATGGGAAATTTTATCAGTATTTGTGTGAAAATGTTTCGAAGTATACGTTGAGTTCAAGAAGTGCAGGAGCATATTACACCAGAGAATAAAGAGACTCATATTAAACATGTATGAGACTGGTGTGCAAGTGAAAGAACTAATGACCTTGAGAATATTTTCTGTGAGCTGTGCAGGACCCCTCGATGAAAAATAGGCGACAACTGGTGCGGGTCTATATCTCAGAACTTCGACTGCTGGAAGGATTGCTGCTGTCGGCTTCCTGTTGTGCGAGCTTAGGAACGTGAGGATACGCACGCCAACGGTAAGGTAAATGAAGTATGTAGTTTATGTATGAAATTTTTGTTATAGAAACTATTAGCCAGTATTACGAACCTAATGTTGAATAATGAATAATAGTAAAGTTTCACGTAGTTCCGTTATTACATGTCTTGATGTTTGTATAGGAAATCTGGTTTTTGATAAATCATAAATGTCCTTGTTTAGGAATACTCTATGGGAAGAAGTTAGTTATTCTGTTAATTTAAAATATAAGAATGAAAATACTGAATTACATGATTAAAGAAAATGGAAATAACAAGATTTTTGCTAGTAAATGTAGACACAAATCTTACTTGGTAGAATTTAGGTAGTGAAGAATCTGAGACCCTGCAACACTTCCAACTTCTACAAATGAGAAAACGCCTGAATCAAAAGGAACTCCTTTCTCATCTTCATCAATCAAAATCATTCCTTTTGCCTTGGCGTCTTCGACAACTAGTTTCTTGATTCGTCTTGTAACAGAGGGGTCATCGTTAGCGCAGACAACAATCTTGCCTGCAACCTTTTTAGGATCCAATGATCCTGGATAGCAGTTTCTGCAACAGGACATTAGAAGGCAACGCATTTCATGCATCGGCACAAACAATGTTTCACATTAGATATTTACATAAAATTGTGAATCTGAATCACCTTGCTTCAGATGCAGAAATGATCCTGGATAGCAGTTTCTGCAACAGGACATTAGAAGGCAACGCATATCATGCATCGGCACAAACAATGTTTCACATTAGATATTTACATAAAATTGTGAATCTGAATCACCTTGCTTCAGATGCAGGAGTAAAATTGGCTGTCACGTCCTTTCCGAAAACAAGTGGATATGCCTTTGAGCGCGAGTGGTTTGAGAAATTAATGCTAGATCCCTATGCAAACAGAGATAGATGAGAAAAAAAATGTGGGTAACCCAATGTGACCTTACATCCATTAAGGTTTCCATCAAATTTTTGAGTTTCATGTGATAATTTCTTGCATAACACAAAATGTCAACTCCAAGGTGTACGGTCCAAAGACGTCACATACTTGGTGCCTATGTTTATACTTGATATGAAAGGATTAAGGGTTAAGCTTTTTTAACCCCCGAACTATAGGCCATATCCAATTTGGTCCTTGATTTTTAAAAATCCCAAAATGAATCCACGATTTACCAAATCCTTCCAAATTAGTCTTTTCATCTATCCGACTGTTAAAATCTAAATAGAATGAGGCGTGACTTCCTTCTAATGCAAAATTAACTACCGCTAAACAGCACACGGTCCTCATGTCGCTTTTCTTGTCGATATTTTCACAGTTGGATAAACATAATGACTAATTTGTGACATTTTGATAGATCAAGGACTTGTTTTGAGTCGGTTTAAAAATCATGGTCCAAAATGGAATTTGGCCTGGAGTTAGAGGGCTAAAAATGATAATACTCACCAGCGGTGTAGACCTGATGTGAGTACTAAAAAAGCTTAGTTCAATCACACATAACCGCGCGAAAGCATCTGGATTGCGATTGCACTAAAAAGAGCACCATAATTTTGTTGACAGAAGTAGCCACAGAGTCTACAAGTATGTTAAGAGGCTTACTTTGAGGGCTTTCCCATTTCCAAGCAGCACTGTTGACTGAAAATCTCTGTCAATACTTGAAGCTGCAACGGTCAATACCCACGGAGCAGTGTTGACAACAGTGTAAGCATCCGGTCCATCATTCCCTGCGGAGCAAATGACCATGACCCCCATTTGCTCGGCGTGGAATGCTCCGATGGCTATCGGGTCATTCAGGTAATCAGATTGGAAGAGTGAGTTCATTCCAATGGAAATGGAGATCATGTCAACTCCATCCTTGATGGCATCGTCGATCGCCTTCAAGATGGTGGCGCCCGAGCAGCCCTCGGGCGAGCATGCTTTGTAGCTCGCGATCCTAGCAGAAGGAGAGCCGCCTCTTGCCATCCCTTTGGCTAAGCCGTAGTAACTGGCGTTGGCTACTCTCACACCTGCTGCAGTGGACGCCGTGTGCGTTCCATGCCCCACGGTATCCCTTGGAGAGCCGTTGCTTTTTGCTTCCTGACTCTGGTTGCCGCTTGACATCAGTGGGGCATTGTAGTATCTTGCACCTATCAACTTCCTTAAAACAGCACAATGGACTGTAAGAACTTGGTACTATTAACATTTGTCAATTGTCACTTTTATTTTTCTGTCTTCATGCAGTACAATAACGCTTAAAGAACATTAAATGCGCCTACTTGGTTTGTTAAATTTCGAATTTATAAGAGTGTGTTTGGTAGATGCATCCAGAACCATGATTCTGGATCATGGTTCAGAATCAGTGTTTGTTTACAGTGATTTTGAATATTGATTCAGAATAGTGTTTAGTTTGGATGATTCTGAATCATGATTTAGAATCTGATATGATGTTTTAAATTAGCTTAAATCATACTTCTAAAACCACTCCCCTCTTAATTCAAGGTGATTCAAACCCCTGATTCTAAATCATGGTTTCAGAATCATGATTTGAACCAAAAATAATGAATCATGGAAAACTGGTTTTAGAATCGTGATTAGAATTGCTATGATTTAAATTCTCGTACCAAACGAACCCTAAGTGACGCTGACTAACCACCCGAATGGCATTTGTTCATCAAGATTTTACCAATGGATGTGATAGTTGTATGGTAACAAAATTTGTAAATTGGATGATAGTGATTGATATAAAATCTGATCAAGAAACGATCGCATCAATTAACAAGATTTATTTGCATTGTTTTGTGATACGTGCAAAAGTAGCGTTTGTTAAATCATATGTTGTTCCCCAAAAAAACAAAACAAAAATCATATGTTGTAAATGTCCTTAAGTTTTTTAAATTAAACAAAAATTCAGTTTTTAAAGTAGTGATTGTCAATTAATTAAGTTTTTTAAATCAATTGATAATTTATCAAAAATACTGTTAAAGATTTACACAGTCATTTTTTTTTTAGGAAAGAAACTTTCTTAATCAAACAATATTGAGGACATCTCTACCACCGCAATTTTTCAATAATATTTTGCCAAAAGTGTAAAGCAAAAGAGAATGCATGGTGGAGAAAATTCCGGTCACTTGGTGAAAGAAGCTGTGAGAATACAAATTGGCTGTAGTATTTGTTGTTTCTTCTTATCTAAATTAGGGAAGAAATTGTCACCTATTACAATGCGATTTTTTGAAGTCGAATCCCTCCATGCAAGCCCCTTTCCATCTGGAAGGGACTGGCCCCATTCCCACATCATGAAAACTTGGAGACTCCGGCCATATCCCTGCAGTAAAAGTTTTTTTTCTTATTTTTTTTCTTATTTTTAGAAATCATCTATATATATATAAGAATTACATTGTCATTTTTTATAACTTAACATACACGACTTTACATATAAATATACACGATTTATATGTAAATATACACGATTTATATGTAAATATACACAATTTATATAAAATTATACAACTGTCGTTCCAGTCAGACACTTTCTAAGTGTTTAACTAGAGACCTTACCTATATTATATATATATATATATATGCATATAAATCATATATTAGCAAATTACGTGTTAAAGAGATACTGGCTTAGGTTTTATAGCAGTGTTTTTGGAGCAAAGTCATGTGGTGATTTGTTTTTAAGATGTGATTTTTTAAATTAATTTTTTTATTAATTTCGGGAATTTTAAATACTCATTAAGAACAAAATATCCATAAATAAGTTAGTTGCAAAAATTATCCCTCTACTTTTATTTTCTCCGTAAAAAACTTTTCGTTTTAGTTGTACTTCGACGCTATGTAATATATATATAAATTTTTTTTTCTTTCTTTTTTTTTTTTTTTTTGAAAATTCTTGCCCGCCAACGGTGTTGGTCAGAATTGAGACATGAAGGGTAGGATTGTCGAGAAATTAGGTGTTAACTTGGACGGGAGCAAGAATTGTTAATTTTCAAAAACAAACATATTTTCTAAAAACAGTTGAAAACAGAAGAAGAGTTTTCGCAATTAAGACTTTATGTAAATATAATAGATTATCTTCCTAGAAAATTCAAATTTTTGGGCATAATTTGTCCCTAAATTATGGTATCTTGATACTTTAGTTCCATTTTTTTTTGTTAGATTTACTCCATGAACTATATTTATTTATTGCATTTTTTATTGATTAAAGATTTAAGAAATTTAACAAGAGTAATAATAATCCTATTGCAAAATAACTCAAAATTTTACAGAACTATTTGCATTAAAAGTATAATATTCTACTTTAAAAGATTTTTAATAGTTGTAAAACTTGCATTCCATGTATTATCTTTGTAAAATTTCAAACTACTACACGATATAACCGCATAGTTTTCTTTGTTAAATAAACTTGTCCTCGATTTTATGACATGGATTAAAATTGTCAAAAAAAAAAACAAAAGTTTAGAAACTAAATATATATATATATATATATATAAATTAAAAGGTTCAAGGAGTGTTGACTGTTGTGATGGGCATAGTTAAAAAACTAAGAGCATGTTCATTTTACCGATTCAAGTTTAGAATTTGAGTTTTATTATAGTAAAAAACTCTTAGAAACAGTCACATTTAATTTTTTTGGTACAGTAAAAAACTCACATAAAGTTATATCTTAACTCGAATTAAAAATTCGAATCAACGAACTAAACGGACCCATTAATGTTAATACCCGGAATTAAAATAGGGATTACTATATATTACCTGTGTCAATAATTCCAATTATGACGTCACTGGACAAATGCTTATCAGAAGTCCATGTTGATAGCCTGCCTGCTTTTCCTTCCAAGAAATCCCACGAACGTGTTGTGTGGAGTTGAAGCATTGTGTCGGGCAATACCGTTACAACTTCCTCATGATCTGCTTCACCAAAATATCATTCAATTTATGGTTCATATTTTTTGTCCTTCAAATTAATTATTGCTTAGTAAGAAGATGGAAATAAAACTAAGAAGATAAGTGCTGCTATATAATCGGGATAGCTTTTTAGGTATATTATTTATCACTGATAGATACTTTTTGAGATATTGAATTACATTAAAATTGCACGAATTTAAAAGTAAAAATACCTATTAAAAGTAAGTTCAACAATTTTGTCTAAAAAATATATTTAAGAAACAGTTTTGGTTTTAATTATTTTCTTTTAGATTGTTGTCATATCATATCTTTCTAATAATTATAGTAATTATCAACATTTATAATAGTGCATCTTATAATTACTTGTGGTATCTATGATAATTATTTATTATAATTCTTAACGTGATAATGACATAAAAGAATATTAAATCCAATGCTATTTTTTAAAAAAAATTTATCAGTGCTATAAAAAGAATTAATCCTTTGTAATATTAACGTTTTAGTCAAAAGAATTTCTTATAGAACTAAGACTACAAAATAATCCTACAGTTTTTCTAGAAAAAAAAAATAACAATAATCCTTTAGTTTTGAGCTAGCTTGAAGTTGGAATTTCACACACCAGGAGAGCTCAGGTAGATCTATAAATTACTCAACAAATGGTAGATCTATAAATTAAATCTTCTTCATAGGTAAACTATAATTATTTGCCTGTTAATTTATCAAATAAGTATCACTTGTTTTTCTTTTCTAAACTATATGAAATAGGGGATCTAAGTTTCGTATAAACATCTTGCTAAAAAACATTATATTATCTTGAAGCATGTAGTTATAATTTAGTGGTAAATTTTTTATTTTGACATAAGATATAGAGTTCAAATCTCGTGACTTTGAAAGTAAAAATAAATAAATAAAAAGATGAAAAAGAAATAATTATATCTTGATTTTGTTTTTCTTAAAGGATAATGTTTCTGCTTCTTTTTGCCTTAAAAAAAAAACAGAGAGAGATGGTTTTGCATTTGTTTTTTATTTATTTTTTAAATATCCAAAATACCTTTTGTATTTGAAAAAAAAAACAAGTGGTACCTTTCCCAATCTATAATACATATTCTTTTAAATATAACCAAATATTAAATAAAAAATTTAAAATATCCAAATAAACATTTCAAGTACCTTTTCCAATCTATAATAAACATTCTTTTAAATATGAATTAAAAAATTAAATAAAAAATTTTAAATATCCAAATAAACATTTCAATTAAAGAAATATTTCAATTATTTTGAGGTTTTAAAGATGGTGCAATAATGTTTTCAATTGTATTTGATACATGTTGAGAAAACTGATCTTGGCATTTTAAAAAATTTATTTATTTCAGAGTGTGCTTGATTGGACAGAGGGAGAAGGGTAGAAGGAGATGGCTAATCACATGTTTGGTTTGAGGGAGAGGAGAAGGGAGAGTAGATTTGGAGGGATGTGCTCTCCCTCAAAACCTACCAAATTGGATCTTTCTATCATTGCAAGGATTCAAAAAATCCATCAAGTTTAATATTTAAAAGACTGTTTTATCGTCTAAACTAATTATTAACAAATAGTTTAAATGAAAAATATAGTAATTTAAAAACTAAATATTATTCATCATTTCAACTTTTCTTCCATCCTACCAAATAACATGAGAGATTATTATAATCCTTTGCATCCCTCCAACTCTCTCCATACTTACTACTCTATATCCCTCTAACCAAACGGATCCTTAGACTATGTTTGGTTGGAAGGTTCATTTCTACTCTCCATTCCTCTAATCAAACGGACCCCTAGACGATGTTTGGTCAAAAGGAGAGATGGACGGATGGAAAGAGGTGGAGAGAGAGGGTTAATCACTTGTTTAGTTAGAGGGATAGGAGAGGTGGAGGGATGTGCTCTCCTTCATGGCCAACTAAATTGGATCCTCTCATCAATGTAAAGATTCAAACAATCCATCAAGTTTAATATTAAAAATATTGTTTTACCCTCTAAACAAATTATTAACAAATATATTAAATGGACAGTATAATAATTTAACAAATAATTATTATTCATACTTTCGACTCTCCATCCATCCCATTAAATAACATAAAAGATTACTATAATCATCTTTATTTTTTATATTCTCCATCCCTCCAACCACGCGTATCTTTAAGGGGTGTTTTGAGACTAATTGTGCAAACACGGGGGATGTTTTGGCATGTTTTTATAAGCACAATGGGTGTTTTAGGCATTTAGATTATGAAAAGGATAAAGGTGATATTTAAACTAAATAAACGGTTTTCGATATATTTTCTTATTTTTATTTTCTTTAATAACTTCAGACGTTTTGCTTAATTTTATATTTTACCGGTCCAAAAAATTGCATTGTCCACTTTGGGATTCGAGAGAAACTGATAATAAAAGTTGAGATTCAGTTTCAGGAAAACAAGTCAACAGGTATACATCGCATGATCGTATATTTTTATTTATTATTATTCATTAGACACCATGTTCAAGCAAACAAATACGCAAAACCGGAAGACGTCATTTTTACAGTATCATTTCCAAAAATCTTAAAATAATTACTTTATGTTAGTTATTGTTAAAAAAACGGCTACGTTTTAAATGTTAATATTGTTACTGAAACCACCTCCAAGTTCCTCCCCATGTGAAATCAGCTTGGTAAAATGGGGGCAAAAAAAAAAAAGATAACCAAAAAATATTTATAAAAAAAAAAAAAAAAAAAAATTTACAATCAGCTATCTTATTTTTTCGACAGCAAATCAGCTCGCTTACCATTCCGTAGACACGAACCTTCCAAAAGCGTTTTTTAATATAAATATTTATAAAAGAAAATTACTAAATTACCCTTCAGTTCTCTATTTTTTTTTCAATTGCTAAGAAAAGTTCTATATTACCATTCCCAGCAAAAAAAAAAAAAAAAAAGTCATTCTATTATCCCTAAAGTATTTCTAAATTGAAGGGAATGAAATGCCAAAAGTAGAATTGGGACATATTGAAAAACATATATTTGATGAAGAGTTAAAAATAAATAAAATCAATAAATACTTGAATAGACAAAAAAGAGAAAAATAAAAAATAAAAGACACAAGCAGACAGAGAGAGAGACAAGAGAAACAAAAAGTACCGGATAGAACAGAAGCTTCAAGCTCTGTAAGCATGGCAGAGAATCCTCTAAAAGCATGATTGTAATTGTGTATTATAGACATTCTCTCATAATTTTCTTTGCTGCAAAAATAATATACCGAAAATACATATAATAACATAACAACAATAATTATGACAAACAAAACGAAAATAATAAGAGTTATATTTGTGTTATTGTATATATATCCACTGTATATTATTGAACCTTGGTTTTATAATGGAAGACAATAATTGCAGATAAGCAGATTCTCCAACTTTAGCATCATCTCCGTTTCCATTCAGCGATGGATCTGAAGCTCCCATATAAACAACATAATGCTGCCAAAACAAAAAACAAAAGATAAAGCTAAAAAATGTTCTCCACCGACAGTTTTGATTGAAAGTCTCATTCATTTTTTATATCTCACTCTTGTTGCTGAATTGCATCATTTTCTCGGCAACCAAACAAGAAAAAGGAAATTTTGATGGGAACCCATTTGGAGAATTTACCTTCAGAACATCATGATTTGATGCAGAGGCCCAAGAAACGTTGATGAGAAGCCATGGCAGAGAGAGAAAAGAGAGTAATATATGAAAGTTAGTCATATATATATATATCTGTACGTATTCAACAGATTTATATAGTGGTAAGGGCTCTTCGGCTTTGTATATAATGGGATGAAGAAAGGATGAAGAAGAAGAAGATGGGTGTGGAATGTTTTGGGTTATGCAACCAACAAATATTTATAGGTAGCTCTGTTTTGGAGTGAGAGTAAATTGACTCGCCAACATGACCACGAGGGAAAAAGAAAAAGAAAAAAGAAAAGGATAGTTGATTATTCTTTTGCTCTATATGAATCACAATCATTTCTTGTTAATTATATACCACTATTTTGTTATACTCTTTAGTACAAATATATGTATATCTATTGTAGATGCTACTTTATCACTTATTTTAGTGTAATTATTGAAATAGTTACTTATAATATATTATTATTAAGTCTGTCATGTTCAATGAAGGGCCTTTACAACACATCTCATTCATGTGACTACTAATTGAGTACTAAGTACTAACTAAAAAGTAATCAAACTTCTATTGCATTATCTCATTTGAGCATCGTTCATGCATGAAGTGCTATAGTTTAATATTTGCTTTAATATTATAGGATTTGGTATTTGAGTACTATTTAGACCAGTCACATCCATTATAATTATTCCTTAAAACATAATGAGTAGGATTAATTTTTTATGTACTAAAGTATATTTGGATCAACAACTTTATCTGAATTTTTGAGGAAAAAAAAGAAGTTTTCCAAGTTAGACATTTCTTCTCCTCCCACACATGAAGGAAAAGTAGGATGGCGACAAAGTTTCTCTACTAATTTTTTTCTATTGCAAACTAAACTAATGTTCATATCATATTGGCTCCATAGTTTTCCCAAAAAGAGTGTGTTAGTCCTTTATATACTTTTTTTTTTTTTTTGTAAAAAGGAAAAAAAAATAAAGGTGTGAAAGGTGTGAAGCTTGAACTATACATTTTGTGGTGAAATCAGGTATAAATTTAATGATGTGCTTAGCAAAAAAATATATATATATCATATCAATTAACAAATTTACTAAGTAGAAAGCCAACTAAAAAGGAAATAGGAAACCATGGTTTTTTGCACTTTTAAGATTAGTCTTTTTCTTTAGAGTTCAGTTCACTCATTAGGTCATTAGTGGTGGGAATGGAGATAATAGGATCATTTGTTTATGTATTTCTCTCTTGACCGGCAGATTAGTGACTACTAACTAGTAACTAGTAATGGAAGAATCATATCATGAACTTGAATTGCAAGTAAACTCATTTACCTTTTGCTACAAAAGAGCAGGGTGGAAGAGTTATGTACACATCAATGTCCATGTGCAATTTTTATTTTCTTTGTTCCCTTTATTCTCCTTCCTTTGCCAAATATATAGTTTCTCTCTCTTCACACAATTTTTTTTTCTTTTTTTGTTTTAGTTTATGTGTCTGCTTTATTGTTGGTTTTGCCTTTTGTGATCTTGTGGCATTTAGACTAATGAATGTAGTGATACACAGGCTAGCTACCAAGTATGAAAGCCCCAAAACCTTGCTTTTTCAAAGTTCATAGGTTTAATATTCCTTGCTCTAGTGAGCAGCTTCCTATGACTCCAAGCACAAACACTTCACCAAAATTGAGTATAGCAATAAGAAATGCAAAAGTGGACATCTAAGAGCAGTACTTGACTGGCATTGTTTTGAGAATCTAGTAACTAGGTTAGGTTTACAAGTCTTGATGTTTTGAACCGAACGTTGCCTTGTGAATCAAGAGATGGTAAAAAAAAAAAAAAATGAAGAAAGCGCGTTTGGAACTCGTTCCAAAATGATTTTGTTTTTTGTATGAAAATGAAAACGTTTTCAATCTCAGACATAAATCATTTTTGAAAATGCGTTTGGTAATTTTATCAAGAGATTATTTTCAGTATAAAAAAACCTCATTAATGTCTCTCTCTCTTTCTCTCTGCTCGAGAGAGGAGGAGAAAATGAAAACAAAAAATGAAAAACGACTAAAAGTCATTTTTCATTTCTCTCTCATTTTACACTAAACTAAAAAATCGTTTTCATTTCTGACTCTTGTCTTTATTGCGCTAAACGCCGTTTTAGAAATGTTGCCATTTTTTCTTTCTCAAAAAATGTGAAAAATAAAAACGGAATCAATTCTAAACACGGAGTTTTGACGTGGTTTAACAATGTAGCTATAAATAGAGAAAGAGATAAATCACTAGTGAAAAAAAAAAACTCTGAATACTGATTACAAACACCAAATCCTGTAACTACCCCAGAAAAATAGTCCACACTCCACAATCGATTTAATTTCCAAATAGAAACAAATCAGATTGAATTCTACAAAATCGGACACAATCTCTGGACAGAAATCAGAGACGTTTGATTCGTGGATTAGAATCATGTGATTAGAATCATTTTCGATTTACGTGTATTTTTTATGAGAGTGAACCATGAACCATGATTCAAATCATGGTTTGAATCCTCCAATCAAACATCCCTATCCGTCGGTATAAAGTTAAAGAATACATCTCTGGCCAAACAAATCTCTTCATCCCATCTTCAGTTTAACAAGAATGCTCCAATAAAATAAACTAAAAAAAATTAAATTACCTAAGCATCCAAGATGATCCATTTGAAACGAAGATAAACAATAATTGAATAACCCAAAATGCCTTCTTCTGAATGTTGTAGCATATATATATATATATATATATATGTGTGTGTGTGTGCATTGATTAAATACACCAATTTGAAGAATATGTGGAGTCTCATACTCATTCTATCATTTTCCACGTTTTCATCCTCTTGGAGACACAGCTTTCTGCTTCAATTACTTGGTTGCTCTGTATGCGTCATGCGCTGAAGTCACCATATAAAGCCTACATCATCGTCACCATCTAAAGCAACAACACAATGTGGCATTACAATCTTTTTCGATTACCTAATTTTGTTCCATTTCCTAAAGTTAACAATAATTAAGGTGGGAATACTTTTTTGTCATATAAGTTTTCATTTTGGTCAGTGGAGTATGAACAATTATTACTTTTTTTACTTTGTTGCCAGTATTAATTAAAATTGATTGCCAATAATGTTGGCAGTTTTCATTTGTGTCAACATTCGATAGGTTTTCTTAGAAAGATGCATTCACATGTAATTCTGATGTGGTTAGAAAGAGTCCGATTTCACCTTAATTTCTTTGTGTGTGTATAGGGTATAGTTTTAATAGTTATTCTAATATTTATTGATCAGTGAGTATCACCATTAATTATAAAAAAAATGATTTAATAGTTTTAATAAATTGAGTAGTTGAAGATTAAATTATTATCATATTATATTATTAATTTTATATATGTGATAGGTAACCCTAATAAAAACATAATCATTAAAGACTTGCTTATATATATAAATATATATATAATGTCAACATTAAATTATTTCTTTCAATTGGGTGTTGGCTCTTATATTAATAGCTTCCACATATATACTCAGTTGTCAAGTACATTCTTTGTATATTGGAATGAGAAACAAACAAATTGCAAGTAGGATATTTATTAGATAAATAAATTGACACGTTGTTTTCATTGAAAGCAAAGATTCTTCCTTGTTTGGTTCCTATATTACTATCCAAATCTTATGGAGAGAAAAAAATTACATTCTCAATCATATATATATATATATATATATATTAAGGGATGCTTTTTAGAGCTCAACATTTTGCCCTTCAATTTAAAGGTGGAGGTTAAGAAAACTAATGGAGTTTTCACAATAATGCTATGTTATTGGACTCCATGAATATTTGCAATTAAAATTTCCTCCATTTGTACGTTAATGTTCTTACTATTTTTTTTTCCCTCACATTTCTTTTTGTGTTTGACCGAAGTACCCTACTACAGTGTTGAACAAGTCAAGTTGAAGTCGCCCATTGAGTGACTGTTAGTCACCCTTCCGGCGCTACTTGCTTTAGTCGCTTAGTGGGGACCATCAGTACCTGGAGTCATCCAATGAGTGACTGTCGATCATCGACATTGGCCACTTTAGTTGGTGCCAAATTGTCCCAGTTACCCAATGAATTACTACAACTTAACTTACCGTGAACTAGAGATTTTAACTATAGTCTTAAAAACTATATCCTCCACTCCACGTATGAATAACTTCATATACCTAATTCAAGGTTATTAATTTAGTTTTGATTGCTTTATATTTTGCTCTAGAAGTAACACAATCATTTCATGAATACAAATATACAATTAGGGGTTTCCACGGATAGGAATATGCGGATTATGGGTCAATTCGCAATTCAATTCAAAGTTATTAGATTGGGAAAAATTCCAATCTATTGTCAATCTAAAACTATTGAATTTCGCGGATTGAATTTACAGATCATATGAGATTTGAACCTTTAAAGTTAAGTAGTACATTCTATACAACCCAATAAACAAACATAAAATAAAGTTTTCATCATTCATTAACAATATTCTAAAGTTTAAAGTTTGACACTAAACTTGGATAATCAGAAAACAAATTACAATATTACATATATATAAAGATTTTTTTTTTCAAAAGATTAAAAACTTCCACTAATTAAAGCAATACAACGATAGATCATAATCAAATTTGTCGAATAACCCCCCAGCAGTATACGTCTTAAAATCAAGTACTTCACGAAACACCAACTTCCAGTACTAAATGTATTACACATAAATCACTCAATACAACATATATATGTATATATATATATATATATTAATTTGCCTAACCGCAACACACTTCCAAATTAGTCAAGATTCACAGTAAACACAACACGAACAGAACGCCGATCATCAAACCAAGTAATAGATCCGTAGTTGTAGCCACTAGCAGCCTCCTTATTACCGAAAAACGACACCTCAAAAGGAGCTCTCTTCAGGCCCTTTGTGAACACAATCTTGTCCGGAATAACCTTCACAACTAAGCCCTTGGGAGATTGAACCTTAGCAATGTATGCGGAGTTGGAGGGTCCCACATTAGTGACAGTTCTTTGTATGACTTTGGATTGGTTTCTGCGGAGCTTGCTGATAGAAATGGAGGGGTAATTAATGTTGGAGATTAGTTCTTTGTTAGAATGTTCGGGACATTTGAACTTCGTGTTTGACGCCACGCTTCTTATGTCCTTTTGCGAATAGCCATAGTAACAAAGGAATTGAAGATAGTCTTGTGTTGTCGTTTCGAAGACTAGCCCTGGATTTAGAGCCTTAATTGGGTTCATTTCTCCAGATCCTGCCTCGTGTGGATTTGCTATGTGGCTTGAGCTGTTTGTTAATACCTTCCTCCTGTTGTCGTATGTCTTTGCTAAAAATAATATATATGCATTGGAGGAAGAGATGTCAAGTACATTAATTTGCCTTGTTTTATTGACACTAGGGTCTCGTTCGCTTCACGAATTCGGGTTTTTAATTCGAGTTGAGATGTGATATTTTCTTAGAGCTTTTAACTATAACAGAAAAAATTAGATGTGACATTTTCTTATAACTTTTAACTGTAGAAACCTTAAACTAAAAATTCAAATCTGTAAAATGAACGATGCCTAGAACAATCTAATGTATCACCATAAACAATCATCACCGCTAGTTTTTAACCAATTACAAACTTGTATTCAAGCATAAGATCCACAAGTTAGGCACATGAACCGACCATGCATGCATACATTTGTTTTTTTCTTTTTTTCTTTTTTTTTAATCTTCAGAATGTTGGGTAAAAATGGACGTACGTATTTTATATAAAAATTGATCCAATTTTTAAGTTATTTTGAGAAGCTGAATTTTTTTAGGGCCAATTTGGTAGTGCTGTAGATTTTAAAAAAATTGATGTTAGTTGTGTTAAAAAAAAATAACTGTTATAAAAAACAGTTGAGTGTTTAGAAAACTGTAGTTATACAAGTATTAATTCTAAGGGTATTATGGGTATTATGAAAGTTTCATTAATTATACTTTAAAGTGATTGTCACACAATTTAAAAGTTAAAATTGTTTTTAAACTGCTTCTGATTTTGACCGTAAATTCTTCAAAAAATTCTTTAAGAATCACTTTTTATGGTTTTTACTAAACACAAATTTCAACTGTGGATGGCTAGAAAATTAATTTTGGGCTCCAAGAATCACTACCAAACATACCCTTAGTCTCAACTGCATTTGTGCTTATGCGATAGGTAAAAATTAATTAACACCATAATCTCTTTTTTGGTTGTTAATGTGCGTATAATTGAAAAAGAAGTACCGGTGGTCATAAGCGCGGATTTGATCATAGAAGAAGTCCATCGACGGCGAACTGACTTAACGAATGCAGCAGCCCCGGAAACATGCGGACAAGACATTGATGTTCCAGATCTCATAGAAAACTTGGACAGTTTCTTCCCAACTGCTTCTTTAATCTTTGGAACCATGGCAGCTAAAATGTTCACTCCGGGAGCCATTATATCCGGCTAAACAACTCAATACACCATAATTAGTAATTAATATCAGTTGATGTCGGATTAAAATTGTAAAACATATACATACATAT
>NW_010358712.1:234679-251013 GCF_000414095.1 Morus notabilis | reverse complement strand
ATATATATATAGCTAGCTCAACAATATGAGAGCACTTAGGAGGATAAAATAAATAAATAATATTTTCTAAAAAAATACATTATTTTTCCTGGTATGCGATTTGTAATGAAAAAGTCTAATTTTAATGTTTAAATATTTCTCATTTTCGTTAATATTTAAGAATATTTATCTTTTTATATTCTGTACTTTAAGTTTATTGAAATGTATACCCTTTAAATTAGGTTTAATATACAAATATATACATTTTCACAGTCAATTCTTAATTTTGACCTAAAAAATCTGAAATAGCCTCAAATAAAAATGAAAAAAGCACTAAAGAAAACTTTAAACTTATGGTCTTGACTTGAAAATGCCCAAAATACACTTTTTGTGTGTTTATATATAGATATAGATATATATATATATATATATTTTTTAAAGTTCTAGCCATTTTTTTAAAGATGATTTGGTCATTTAAAAGGTTAAATTAAATTATTGACCAAAAAAAAGTATAGATTTGTGTTTTAATTCTAATTTTAAGAATTAGTTCTTCTGATGAGGTCGGAAATTGAAAGTATGGTTTTCGAATAAATCTAAACACAATATCTCTATATTTTACTAAAAAGTAAATGAGAACCATAAGAACAAAGTTGAACTACACTGTAAAGTTAGGTCTAGTTTTCTCATCTTTTTAGTTCATCTAATAAAAAGCAAATGAGATAAATATCACATGAGATTCAGATCATCTGCCAAATTTCAGGATTCTTAAATAATGTCTAACTAATTATATTTTGTCGTATCATTTAATGAACAGTATGATAGAGTCAAGTAAAGAATATTTTAAATTTTTTGAATGATGTGACAAGATATTATTGGTTAGATATCATTTTGAACACTAAAATTAGACGTGTGATTTCAATCAAATCGTATGAGACAGATTTTAGGAAAAATGACAACTCAAGTAGTTAATTAGACAAAGAAAATTCCTAAAATATAACAAAAATGAAAGGATATTGGTAATGACAATTTAATAATGTTGACGTGTTTATTCCATTTATGCATATTATAACACTCAAAATTTCGAAATAATGACCTTGAGA
The DNA here is from genome assembly GCF_000414095.1 of Morus notabilis. Classification (NCBI taxonomy): domain Eukaryota; kingdom Viridiplantae; phylum Streptophyta; class Magnoliopsida; order Rosales; family Moraceae; genus Morus; species Morus notabilis. The sequence goes on along the minus strand of NW_010358712.1, from coordinate 249,934 downwards.
ATGTTTTCGGTTAACTCCCCAGGTCCTCTTGATGAAAAATAGGCCACAATCGGCGCGGGCTTATGTCTTGAAATTTCAACTGTTGGAAGGATCGTTGCTGTTGGCTTTCTGTTTATGAAGGGAGTGCTTCGAAAGGTGAGCTAGGCACATTTTAATATCCAAAAAGAGCTAAAAAAAAAAAAAAGAGCCGGTGAAATTTATGCATTAAATTTTCGTGTTATACTTTTGTAATATTCATTTTATAGTTTTATAACAACTTTTTCTTTTTTTATTTAACATTTTTTTTTTTTTGCATATTAAAAAGAATACGTATATGTGTATTTATACGTGTAGACGAGGCTTACTTGGTAGATTTGATGTAGTTAAGAATCTGAGATCCTGCAATTTTGCCAACTTCTACGTATGGGAAAATGCCAGTAACAGAAGGCACAACTCCTTCCTCTTTTTCTATGAAAATTACTCCTTTGACCTTAGCCTCTTCTACTAGAGGTTGTCTCTTCCAGCCCCTTAAACTTAAAGGCTCCTCATCATCTGCACAAACGACAATCTTTCCTGCGAGTTTTTTAGGGTCCAAAGATCCTGGATAGCACTTGCTACATTATAATGTTGAGGAGAAATTAATGACCCGTTTGGTTTGTATCAAAATTTAAATTTTGTGAGAGAAAATGATGTAATATGATTTTTTAAATAGACATAATATATATATATATATATATATATATATACACACACACGAAACAAGACTAATGCTAATGGAAGATCACCTTGCTTCCAATGCGACAGAAGAATTAGGAGCCGCATCCTTTCCAAATACAAGTGGATGTATGGCTGATCGTGAAAGCTTTAAGAAAATGGCAGATCCCTAAAAAAGAATAAAGGATTGTTTTAACACTTTAACTCCAGATCTATGTTACGTATTTAACTATAGATCTAAGTAATGTATATGCCTCGTACCTTAGAATTAAACAATTAGGTACTGCATTTTAATAGGTACTCTAGTACCAAACATAAAATATATATATATATATATATATATATATATAATTGTGTTGTAAAACTGTATAAATCTCTATTGTAATTACAATATGCAGGTGGGTGTCAAAATTAACCACTAAAACTGTGATGAGCAGCTATAGTGATGTTCACTTGTTCATTAAGAGTTGGTTTGGTACGATGATTTAAATCAGAGTGATTTTAATTATGATTCTGAAATTAGAACCATGATTCATGATTTTAGATTTAAATCATGATTTTGAAACGATGATTCAGAATCAGGGGTTTGAATCACATTGAATTAAGATATGGGTGGTTTTAAATCATGATTTGAGCTAGTTTAAAACATCACATTAAATTCTGAATCATGATTCAGAATCATCCAAATTAAATATTAATTCTGAATTATGATTCAGAATAACTGTAAACAAACACTGATTTTAGATCCATCTACCAAACACGCAAAAATACAAAGCAGAAACGACAACCTTACCTTGAGGCCTCTTCCATTGCCAAGCAAAACAGTGGACTGAAAATCTCTATCCAAACTAGAAGCCGCGACGGTAAAAATCCACGGCGCGGTGTTACCGACGGTGAAAGGTTCAGGGCCGTAATTCCCAGCGGAGCAAACCACCACGACGCCGTTTTGATCAGCATGGAAAGCTCCAATGGCAATTGGGTCCTCAAAGAACTCACTAGACGTGCCGGAACCAATGGAGATGGAAATCACGTCAACTCCGTCATTGACGGCGTCATCGATGCCTTGCAAAATGGCTGCGCCGTAGCAACCTTCAGATGAGCAAACCTTGTAGCTGGCAATCCTGGCAGATGGGGCACCACCTCTGGCCGTGCCTCTGGCTAAACCGAAGTAGGAGGCATTGGTAACTGGTGCACCCGCCGCTGTGGACGCCACGTGTGTTCCGTGGCCCTCCGAGTCTCTCGGCGAGTCAAGTGTCTTCTCTTCATTGGCGTAGTATCTTGCACCGATCAACTTCCTGTAATGGCAGTGCCGGTTTTACCGGTCACTAATTTGAAAATGTTACGGGTTGTATTTGAAATCTTAGTAGCAATATTAACAAATAATTTTTTTTGAACGGAAAATAAATTTACAAATTACATTTTCTAATACATTTTTCGTTCTTCTGTGCTTGTAACTTTTTTCCTCTTCTTATATGCTTGAATTGTTAAAGATGTGAAACGTAATCAACTAGAACTCGGGGCAGCTCTTTAAAATCTTAGTGAATGATTAGATTTGTTATCTAATGTTTGCTTTCCGTGAAAAAATACCAATTGAAGTGGACGGTTTCTTGAAACAACAAGAAGCTAGGTCAATTATTGAATCGAATGATATTGAGCATTTTTTTTCCGTCTATTCTCGAGAAATAAGTGAGTTATTTCTTTGCAAAATTGTGCTCAATTTCATGTGTGACAATTATGTAATTTTCTTTTTAGTGTTGCCTCAGCTTTTCAGTCAATTCAAATGACACAAAGGTCAAATTTACTAAATATTTTGATGTTGGAGCAGGTGGAATAAATTATAGGGCGCGTTTAGAACTCGTTTCAAAATGATTTTGATTTTTGTATGAAAATGAAAATGAAAATGTTTTCAATCTCAGACAGAAAATCATTTTTAAAAATGTGTTTGGTAATTTTATCAAGAGATTATTTTCAGTATAAAAAAATCTATTAATGCCTCTCTATATCTCTCTCTCTACTCAAGAAAGGAGAAAACGAAAACAAAAAAATGAAAAACGACTAAAAGTCGTTTTTCATTTCTCTCTCATTTTACACTAAACTAAAAAATCGTTTTCATTTCTAATTTTTGTCTTTATTACGCCAAACGTCGTTTTGGATACGTTTTTATTTTTCTTTCTCGAAAAATGTAAAAAATAAAAATGTGATCAATTTCAAACACAGTAATAGTTTTCCAAATTCGAGTGACAAAATGTAAAAGATGACCCAAATTCAAGGCAAAGTACGAAATTGCCAAAAACTGTATTGTGAAATGAGGGTCACCTATTGCAATTGGACTTTTTGAAGTCTGATCCCTCCAAACAAACCCCTTTCCATCTTGAAGGGATCGGCCCAATTCCTTCGTCATTGAAACTTGGAGACTCCGGCCATATACCTAAATCGACACATTGAAATGGCAAGTTCTTATTGTGAAAATAAAATAAAATAAATCTTTGGCAAGATACATAAAAACACTGCTTATAACTAATAATATAATATAATAATATTGCCCATAAATAGTCCGTAAGGGTAAGGCGTAAACTATAACTTCTTTTTACCCCCAAAAAAAAAAAGTGTACGAAAAAAAATGAAAATCCTTTTTTTGTTTAGAGATGCTTTATTGATCTAAGCATTCACTTTATGGCAACACTTTTGTTTATTTTCCACTATCTACTTTTATGTAACATGATATTTCCTATACGTAGAGTAAATATTTTGGAGATAAATCATATTAAAAAGTTGAAGCATAAAAGAAGAATTGATCTATAAACTATAACTTCTTTTTACCAAAAAAAAAAAAAAAAGAGTATAGTAAAAAAAATCTATATTTTTTTAAAGATGCATTATTGATGTAAGCATTCACTTTATGTCAACACTTTTGTTTATTTTCGACTATCTACTTATATGTAACATGATATTTCCTATATATAGAGTAAATATTTTGGAGATAAATCATATTAAAATGTTGAAGCATAAAAGAAGGATTGGTTAATTACCCGTATCTAAAATCCCAATAATGATGTCACTAGTGACATGCTTTTCCAAGCCCCATCTTGACAGCCTGCCTGCTTTTCCTTCTATAAAGTCCCATGAACGTGTTGTGTGGAGTTGAAGCATCGTGTCCGGGAACACTGAGATAACATCACTATGATCTGTTTTTAGCAATTAATATGGTTTGTATGTTAATTCAATAATTTGGAGTTTCTTTGGTAATCCGTTTTATTGATAATCTCAGTTTTTGACCATTGAATTTAATCAAAAGCACGTCATATTGAAAAAGTATATGCAGAACATACAAATTTTGATACAAATCTAACGGTTAAAACATAAAAGATTACCGATAATTTATTTTTACAAGGATTATCAGAAAAAGACCATAATTTATGTAACTTTTTTTTTTTTGAAATTACTTGTAAAACAACAATAGTACTTTGGCATCAATTGGTATGGTAACATGCGTACCACTACTAGATCAAGAAGAGAGATCTTGAGATAATTAAAGCTTTGTTTTCACAACTCAAGTCACAACTCAAATTTTATTACTACAGTATTTTTTCTCACAAAATTTTAAATTTAACTTTTTTGCTATAATGTTTTTTTTTTCTCACATACAAATTCAAATTAAGACTATATGTGTTTATGTGTGCGCGCGTGTTGATTTTTTTTTTTCTTCTTCATGGAAAAGTTTTCATTAGAAGAAAACAAAACAATAAAGCTGCAGAAACAAGACAGAGATGCCCAACAAGGCTAAAACATAGCAAAACCTACTCATATGAACATTAAAAACAAAGTCTAAGGCACGCAGAAAGCATGTGTGTATAATTAATCACCTGACAAAAGATGAGCTTCATCCTCGGTAAGCATGGCAGAGAATCCTCTAAATGCATGTTTGTAATTGTGGATTATGGATATTCTCTCACTCTCTTGGCTGCCAAAAGTGCATATATATATATATATAGACACACACACATATACATATTATTGTACGTACATGATAATGAAGACATATATATATATATATATATAAATGTTACAATTACATGAATATGATGAAGAAGGTGATCAATAATATTGAACCTTGGAATGATGGTGGAGAGTAGCTGCAAATGAGCTAATTCAGCAGCAGCAGCTTGAGCAATATCTCCATTGATCTCATTTGATGATGGATTTGTAGCTCCCATATATATGACATAATGCTGATAATTACAAATAATTAAACATACAATATAATAATGACAACATAGGATCTTAAAGGAAACACAACATTAATTTGGAGAATTTACCTTGGGAATCTGATTCGGAGAAGACAAGCCACAAATGAGAGCATATGGTAGACTAAGGCAAAGGAATAGTAGGAGGAGGATACTCATTTGGAAGATATATGATGAGTAGGGTTTTTTCTTTTCTATTTATATATATATATATATATATCAGTTCTTTATTTATTGGTTATGGGACTAACATAACCAATAAATAAGTAGTAGTGAAAACGAAGATTTGAATACTTTGGCTATGGGAAAGGGGACTAAGTACATAATTATTTATAAGCTGATTTTGGAGTGAAAAGCTTATCCTCTAAGGGAAATCGACGTGATCCACGAGGATATAGAAGGACATACATCTTTGATTGTTAATTGATTGTGACTCTTTGTTGTGCACATAATATGAATACTGCTTTATGTATTTTAAGAGCAATGTCAGAGATACCATCTTAAATCCTAATTTTTGTATATTAAACACGTGAATTGTCATCTTTTCATTAGTAGATGTCATCACTTTTATTAATTGACGTGGCAATGTTTTAAACACTCACCAATAGAAAAATGACAATTCACATGCCACATTAATTGATACACAAGAGTTGAGATTTGAGTTAGTGTTCCTAACATTATTCATATTTTAATATAACAATATATATATATATATAGAACAAGAAATACATAGTATTGGATCTTACTATTCAATATGCTGGCACCATGATTACTTACTACTTAAAGTAAAAATTAGTATAATTAAGTAATCATTTAGATGGCTCTTTACTATCAATCTATAAAATAAAAAAATAAAAAAATAAAAAACCTCAATATTAGCATGATTGAAGTGATAAGTATTGAACAGCCATGATTGATTACTTATTACCATAGTGGTTTAGTTAAGTGATATTTTTTTTGGCTCATAAAATAGGGGAACTAAAAGTGCAACATGCTTGAGCAAATTAGACTGCATATTTCGTCGCCACTTAATTTTAGAGTTAAATTCATTAAACATCCTTGAACTTTTTTCACTCTAGAACTAGTGCTTGTTGCCAAAAAAAAAAGAGTTAAAATCTTAAACTACACACTTTCCCACCATAGCCTGCAAAAGGTGCTTTAAACGTCCAATACTCGTTTGACGTTTCATAAGAAAGTTCACACATTTAAATTTGTCAGCAACAAAAGTTGAAACTTTATATTCTGAATTACATAAGAAAGCTCACACATTATTTAGAGAATTAGAATCAATCTTAATTTGCTTCTCATTCTTTGAAAACTCTCGTTTTACTCTCTAATTATGAATTATACCCACTCAACTTATGTGGTATTTTTATTTCAATTTATGTTAAAAACAAACGGATAAGAATTACATGTCCACAAGTAATCCTTTTTTTCTATCTAATTGTAACAGAAATCCTTATAAAAGAGTTTAAATAGGAAAATTTCAAAATTCAAGAGGAAAAATAAATATTTTAAAGTTTAGAAGATAAAGTTGAAATAACTCCAAAGTTGAAAAGGTATCAATGAGATTAGTCCTATTATTATTTTTGAAAGAGCTATTGTCATTTACTTCTTTAAAAAAATGCATTAACAATTTAAAACACTAAATTGCAAAGTTAAAAAGAAAAATAATCTAAGAACACAGGATGTAAAGCATAAATGGACGAATTGTTACGAAAGCACAAAGACAAAGAGTGCCTGTTGTTTATTATTCATGATACGAAAACATCAACTTTTTAATTTTAGTCTGTTTATGGTTTGAAATCTACATTTACTAATTCTTTCAACTTAACTAACACTTTTCATCCAAAATTTTAATGAAATTTAACTAAGAGACTAAATTTAAGACATCAAGAGAGTTCAAGGTTTAAAATAGACTAATTTCTGATACAGGGATTCATTTTTAGAGAAAGGAAAAAAATAAAAATAAAAACTCTCAAGAATGTCTGATGAATTTAACTTTTATATTTATTGGACCAATTGTTCAGTAATAACTATCCATGTTAGACTTTTATTAAAAAAAAAAAAAAAATTGTCCAGCAAATAGGAATACTTATTTATATGCCCAGTAGCTTGTTAATTAAGCAAAAAGAAAAGAAATAATTTTTTGACCAATTAGTAAATGCGTCTTGTTATAAAGACATTTAAATTAAATACCAATTAGTTCTGTAACTCTACAAAAATAAAAATAGAAAATAAGACTTAAAATGATTTAAAAAAATAGTATATAAAAAGACACTGATCTTGAATCAAGGTCATATTAAGTGTTCGTTTAGTTCGTGTATTCAGAATCATGATTCAGAATCATTCTCGTTTTACGTGTATTTTTTGTGAGAGAAAATACTGTAGAGAATCATGAATCATGATTCAGAATCAGGAATGAATACAAAGAGAGAGAATCTTGAAGATCAAGAAGCCTAACTATGATGACTGAAAACAAGACTGGCCTGCATGTTTCTGTATATGGGGATGAAGCAAAGCTTTTTTTCTGTTCGGTCATCAGTAGAAAACATATTTAATGAAAGTGAGCATATAATAAATTTCCTCAACGGCCACGTGAAATTTTCTTCGTTTTCTTTAATTCTCTCCTTGCCTTCCCCCACTACTATCTTTTCCTTTACACAATTTTAGTCTAGTTTTCTGCTTTATTCATACTTTTCCTTTTCGTGTTGGGCATTTTTGGAATATATATATATATATATACATATATATATATATACACACACACACGTGTGTGTGTGTAGTACAGGGTAGCAAGTCCAACCCCGAACCCACTTTTGTCAAAATTCATATTATACAAATTTTTTTTTGAGATAAAATTATTTTGGTATTTTACATCGTAAAATAACATGTTTTTAATATCTTATATTTTTTATAATATTAAAACGGTATCTTATATATTTTTTAAAATATCTTATTGATACTTTAAAATTGATTTTTAAGACATGTAATGTCCAAACTATCCTTATTAATTTAATAAAAATCAATATTTTAAAAAAATCTAAAAATATTAAAAAAAAACAAAATAAAAAAGTTTATGTTTTTTTCTCTAGATTTATTTGTTTTGGTTACTTAAATAGAAGGATATTAAAATTTTACGTCTAAAAATTAGTTTCAATGTATCTAAAAAGGTGTTTTTAAAAATGTCAAAATATTGCTTTAATATTTTAAAAAAGCACAAAATTTTAAGTGTGTGTTTAGTTGTAACACTGGATATTAATATGATTTTATCCCTATATTTTTTTCCTAATTGTAACTGATTCGACAATTTTCCAAACAATTATAACTAAAATAGTCACAATTTATATGCCGCGGCCATTAGTATATATTAAATGTGTTTATACAAAAATTGCGATCACTGCCACTATTCAATTTATTTTCTTGTCTCTCAAGAACTGGCCACGTGATTAAAAAAACAAAAAAAATTAAAAAAAAATAACTGAAATATATTGAGGTCGGTATTAAAGGAAAATTTTTTATTTTTCATAATATCTCAGTTAATAAATTTTTTTAGCTCTGCATGTGTCGCTAATTGTGTCTCCTAATAATAGCATACGTACCACATTAATTATAATATTTTAAATGATAAGATTTTAATTGTCGTGTCGTGATATTTTAATTAATGTGGTATGATATGATTAGAAAGACAATAATAAGATGATACAATAGTCCACAAATATTAATTAATAACATTTTGTTGTTGGCAACATAATTATCTTGAAACTAACGAATCAAACAATGACAAATGAATTGTTACATCAATTAATCAAGAATAAAGGCCGTCGGTCTACTTTCTTGAAGAAAAATCGTTCTTCCCCTTTCCTTAATAAAGATTGCCTCTTTTTTTCTCTTTTTCTTTTTCTTTTTTATCTTTTTGAGATCTTCAATCTAGTAAAAAAATGGGTGAGATTTTTGAAAATCAGAAAAGACAAATTGAACTTGTTGAAAAATAATGGGCACTAGGAAGATTTTTGTGTGCTTTGGCTCTTTTTGCTAAAGAAAGAATCGGATTATCCGTTTAGTTTGTTGATTCGAGTTTTTAATTCGAGTTGAGATGTGATTTTATGTGAGAGCTTTTTACTGTAACAAAAAAGTTAGATTTTTTATTGTAGCAAAAAAATTAGATGTGACTGTTTCTGAAAACTTTTTACTGTAACAAAACTCGAATCGGTAAAATGAACAGAGCCGTCTCTGGAATTTGGCCTTCAACTATTGGCCAATCTGTTAATGCATTAACCCTTACCTAAAAGTGGATAATAATGTTGGTAGTAAGGCTTTACACACACAATAATTTGTATTATATACATATTATTGCGTTTAGCAATTTAAATTGCGTAGAACTATGGACACAAGTTGATTCTGTGATAGCCCATTGGGATGTAGTAAACATTTGTTTACACATAAGAACTTTCTTTCTTCAGAAAATGTACATTCCCTTGCGTGTATAAAAATAAGTTGTCATATGCAAATGTGCTTGATAGATTTGATATTCCCTTGATTTAATAGATTTTTATGATAAAGTTGAATAATAAACAAATAAAGCCGCATCCTTTTGAGATTGTTGGCAGAGATGCTTTTACATATTGTAGACTTTTTGATTCCAAAGCTGAAAAAGAAAAGAAAAAGAAAACGAAAAAGAAAAAGAAGAGATTCCTCTTGTTGGCGATTAATTTGGAAAACAGCGAGGGGCAAAATAGTTATTTCATATGTCTCAATTCTCAAACTAGTTATGAGTCTATACGCTCAAAGACTCAATTTCCACTCTCTTACTGTACAAAGGGATAAGGAAGGAAATAGTATAATTAGTAAAGTGATCAGTAAATTATAGTATATTTTTTAAAAATAATAAATTACAACATATTTTTTAAAATAGATAGATTATAATTAAGTCTATCATAATCGAGATTGGCGATCGGAGACCATTTTTTGGTAACCTGAGATCATTTTTTGGCAATTTATGATCATTTTTTGGTGACTGTTTTCCAGCAACTGTTTTAATACTATATTTACTAGTAAATACCGTATTTATCTAAAAAGCCGAATACCGACTCCGGCGGCCGTTTAACGCTGTATTTATAAGTAAATATCATATTTACTAATAAATATTGTATTTACTAGTAAATATCATATTTACTCGAATCCGGCCAACGAATTCGGTGTCATTTAACACTGTATTTACTAATAAATATCGTATTTATTAATAAATATTATATTTATTTAAAAATTCAGACATTAATTCCGACGACAGTTTACCCGATATAAATTGAGTGCTCATTTGGGATTTTGCTTTGAGTATGGTGATAAGTCCGATAATCTTTTGGAAATAATGTCGGAATGGTTTTTGAAACGGTAGTTGATTGTGTTGTAGAGATATTAGTCAAAATACAAGGAAAAACCGAAGCTGTTTTTGCTTCTATTTCTGAAAATAGAAGCTTATCTTTGTTCAGGAAAAAAAAAAAAAAAAAAGGAAGAATATATTCATGACTCTAAAGCGTTTTTTATTTTTTTATTTTTTTATATCCATGACAAAAAACAATTTTTTTTTCTTTCCAAAACTAGTTAAACATAAGTTTTAATGGTACTACTTATCATCCACACCTTCCCTGCTCAGATATAAGCTCCAAACATCATTGATCTTTTAGTTATAACACTTGCAACTCCTAAAAGTGGGTAATTCTCTTACCATTCATTTCCAAAGCTTTTAAACTGTCTTTGCTTTTGTCCACAATTCTAGATCTAATATATTTCTATTTCAAGGTTATAAATTAGTTCCTTATTATTATATAACTTTAATGAGTACTACTATGGCCACCGACTTGTTTTCAAAGTTTCCAGTACCAAGAAATAGAACAATGCACATGTCCTCTAAATATTTAAACAAGGCATATATATGTACAGCAACAAAAAAAAGTCAAATGTTATTTTTTATATTTTGACAAATCAATCATCAAATCACTTGGTATCTAAAGTTTCGTAAACTACTTGGTGACTAGAATTATTCAACCTAAAGTCAAGCTTCCCAAACGAGATGAAAAGGTGTAAAACTTCTTAAGCCTAAGAGCTCCATAGGCTGCTCCTGAATTCTTAAATTGTTTGAAGATTGTACAGTATACAAAACTAGAAGTGCATTCCATGGTTAACGTTATGGACCAAAAGAAAAAACAAGAGAGAGAGAGATGATTATCTACATGTATCAAGGCCCATAATAGATAGTTGATAGCGTTGTATTAGGTTGGGTGACGAATGGAAACTATCGTTTGCTAAGGTATATTTTTGTTCTCAGATCAATCAGTATGAAGTTTCGCAATCTACCTTGTAATTGTCTGCTCAGAATAGCTTTAATGAGAACTGAGTTGAAGGTCGTTCGAATACAGAAGCAATGTTTCGCTTGATTCATGTTCTCTCATTTTCTAGAGACCTGAACTCAGATAATTGAGTCATTTGTGTGCGTTTGGTTGGTGGATTCGTATCATAGTTCGGATCATAATTCGTAACTCACTACAGTGTTTTCTCTCACAAAAAACACACATAAATCGAGAATGGTTCTGAATCATAATTCTAAATTCATGAACCAAACGTCCACGTTCTTCTGCAGGTTAAATTCGAAGTCGGTCAAAGCATTTAGACTCTGGTTTCAATCTAATCCCTTCTACCAAACAAACGAGGCCTATCCCTCCTTCCAAAATCGGAGTCGTGTGGAGGATTTTGAATCCACCTTTCAATCTAATCCCTCCTACCAAACAAACGAACGAGGCCTATAACTCTTAAAATCCGTCCACTAATCGTCATCCCCGACCCTCTTTCCATTTCTCCCTCCAACCAAACAAGGCCTGACACGAATTTTTTGACCACCAATAAAGCAAAGACACACGAGGAAAGCTTACCTGCTGAAGAGACGAGACTACTTTCCTTACAACTGCATAATTTTCCAACAATATGGCTCCTTGAAATCCGTTGACAGACCAACCATTTTCCCTGGACTCCTCCACCATCTGCAACTTTGGCAAGTAAAGCTAGGTCCAGAATCTGTCATTGCGCGAAGAAACAGGATCGAAATGCACAAATGCAAGTTAGGAACCATAGTGCACGTGTACGAAAGTGGAATTTTTTTTGACATTGCATCAATATGGTATTCTGCCATATGTACTTATATGTGGTTGTTCTACAAACAAATTCACTTGAGAGAGTTTTGATTTCTACAGTTTTTGTTTTTTCGTTAAGAAAAACACCTGTCATTCATAAGCATATCAATTACAAGGAAAAGAGGATAAGGTATCCTCCGAACAGTACATATTGTCTACAGTTAAAATGTAATGGAAAGAAATATTCAAAAATCAAAACGAGTTTCAAAAAAATTGTTTATGCGTTAATAATCTCTTTTCTAGCCTACTTCTGAACTACCAAATCAGATAAAGTGCACTCTAGACATTGAATAATGGCCAAATCCGTTTGCATTGGTTTTGAATTCTAAAGAAGCTGGTGATTGAATCACAAGCTAAATGAGTGATATCCGAAGCAAAAATAAGACCAACATAAATCTACATTGTCCCCACTTCCATTCGATTGGTTCGCATTGATTTTGCTAATGCCATATCTCACCCCTCACATGCTTAATGATATTTTTCTTGTTTGCATCAAGATCAACTGAAGCTTTAGTAAAACCTAACACTGATAAATCTTTTTTGCATGGAGATGATTCATTAACATCTTCAACTAATGACAGAAAATCACTCACCATCTTAAAGCTTCATTTGAAGCTCACTAGAGAGATCAACTGAGGCACCGTAACGAGTTTTGCAGACTGTTAGGCATCATGAGAGTGAAACATATTAACTACCTGGAATCAGTTATTTTGTTAAACAGACATATGAATACATGAATTGCCCAGAAAAGAAAGTGATAAGATACAGTTAGAGGATACATCACCTTACAACAATGATAACACAATTTACCAGACGTAGCTTTCTAGCTTCCTGGTAGCTCTATCATCTTAAATACTAGTTGACTACTACATGAACACCATATCTCAGCAGTATTTCTTGCAACTTAAAATCTGCACTTTCTACAGGATTCTTGGCCCTCTTCTTTTCGAATCCAAGAACAAGTGCTCGATGTGTTAACTTATTTGGAAGATTATCATGTTCCACCATCCTACTAATCAAGTCACACGCGTCGTCCATATTTCCAACACTACAAAAACCATAAATCAGATTGTTGTACAGTCTCAAGTCAGGTTTTAATCCAATGTTAAGCATCTTTTGGAACAATGCTTTGGCTTCTTCCATACGATGCCGCCTGCAGTATCCATTGAGAATGGCACTGCAAGTCACAACATCAGGCTCCACGCGGTGCTCACTCATGTAGAACCACACCAGAAAGGCTTCTTCAAAATTTCCCTTTTTTGAGAACCCATCTATCAAAGTAGTGAATGTCACTACATCTGGGCAGAAACCTCTTTCTGTGAGCTCATCAAAAACATCTTCAGCTTCATTCACAAATCCTCTCATCACTAGACTATGGATGAGAGTGTTATAGGTTACAACATCGGGACAGACATTGGAAGATTTCATCATATCGAAAAGCTCGAAAACCTTTTGTAAGTGTCCTTTCTCTCCATATCCATCCATTAAAGAGTTATAAACAACAACGTCGGGCATCAAATCATCTGCAATCAATTTCCAAAACAAGCATTCTGCCATTTCCATGTTTCCACATTTGCAACAAGTGTCAATGAGCACCGTATACGTGGCAACAGATGGTTTAACTCCAACTTTCAACATTCTTCCAAGATATTGAAAAGCTCTCTGGGAGTCTCCCACTTTACAGTATCCCCCAATTATAGTAGTGTAGCTAAAACAATCTGGCAACAAGCCCAACTCAATCATCTGATGGAATAGCGAAGATGCCTTAACCATGTTACAATCCAAACATAACTTAGAAATAAAGCTATTGTACGTATAAATATTCTGTGGAAAATTAAAAATCTTCAATATTTTAAGTGCTTGATCTATACGTCCTACTTTACTGTAACCATCTACAATTGAACTAACACACACTGCATCTGGAGAGATACCCAACTGAGTCATCTTAAACACTAAGGAGGTCGCTTCAATTGGACAAGACATTTTGCAGAGTGCATCAATGATGATAGTATATGAAATAACATCAGGTTTAACCCCATAGTCTCGCATTCGGCAAAGCAACTTCCAACCGCTTTCAAAGTTACCTTCCTTACAATAGTAATGAATGAATAAGCTAATTGTAGAAGCATTTAGACCCATTCCTCTGCTTTGGATGATTTCTAACCAGTCCCATGCCAACTCCAACTGCTTTGATCCTATTAATTCCCTCAGCATTGCATTGGAAACCCTATCTGAAGGAAATATGTTATGCTGCTTCAGTTGACATGTTAACTTGAGAGCCGCATTTAAACATTTCTCTTTAATATAGCAATTAACAAGCATGCTACATACAATCTCAAAAATCATTCTTTCGGTGTGGGTTTCATACAGGACTTCCAGCAGAAAACTGTAAGATTCCTCCTCCTTATAGCGTCTTACAAGATGTAGTATCAGATCCATCGCCCTATGTTTCATGTTCCCAGAAGCTAAAATATGTATCATTCTACAAACTGATCGCACGGTATGCTTTGATCCAATGCGGGACTCTGACCACGTAAAGAAGTATAAAGCAAGTTCGGCATCAGAACTCTCCTCAAACAAATCATCCATAATCCTTATGATATTGACCTCGCTCAGTTTCACCCTGTACCCATTTGGAGACGTCAAATCCCATCCACGATTTTTAAGTACTCTTGTTATTCTTCCTACTTCACGAACCTTTGCCTTTTGATTAGTGAGAAACAAGAAATCCCTTTCTGCAACCTCATCCCCATCCTTTTTGTCAAAAGAAAGTTCATCCCGTTCTCTACGCTCGCATGAATTGCAGTTAGCCTTCGGCGACTTAGTATCCTTGGCAGAATCAGAGTCTTCAGACACTAGGCAAGAGTCCTCCAACTGAGATGTTGATGTTAATGCAAAATTCCTAGATGAATAATATCTGAATGCCCTTCGAACTACCAGCTTTGCTCCAGTTGCATATATATTGATGATTGAAGATAAACTCTTCATGAACAATCTTAATAGAGCAAGAGATGGCTGTAGAACGAGAATAGGAAACAAAGACAAACGAAAAGAAAGAACATGTTACACATATTGAATTTCCACAACCTAGAATATTTATCAGCAAAAGAAACGCACAATATATATATATATAT